>NW_028262877.1:199205-245297 GCF_049901715.1 Pseudonaja textilis
GGTCCCATTCAGAAACTCCTTCCTATTGATCTGAGAACTGCAGTTGCACGTAATATCCGTATTTCCCGGATATTTTATTAGGAGAGGCATCACAAAGTGAATCCCTGAGTCCTGATAGGAGATGCCGCATAGCAGGCTGTGAACTCACTGGTGGGATTCAAATATTTTTACTACTGGTTCTGTGGGCATGGCTTGAATTTGTGGGCATGGCTTGGTGGTCGCATGAGCAGATGGGCGTGGCTTTGTGGCCATGTGACTGAGTGGGCTGGGCCAGGGGGCCCTGTGACTGGCAAACCAAATACAATTGGTCCTCGCTTAATGGCCGGTTGCTTAACAAGTGTTCTAATTTATGACTGATCTCCCCAGAGTTACTTGTCCTGTTTTTGGAGTTTTGACAACCATAAACACAAACACACAAACACACATGCACACACAAACACTCACACACAGACAAACACACACAGAGCTTTCTAACCCTGCTATTCTTTGATTCTGTAAGGACCTCCTGCTGGAGAAGGCGGTTGGACTAGATGACCTCTGAGATTCGTTGCATGCCAGCCATAGATTGCTGTGCTACTTCAAAGAGTCTTCTGAAACCAGGATTTGTGTCCTTCCTTCCTCTCCTTTTTTTCTCCCTCCCTCCCTCCCTCCTTCCATGTATTTATCTATCCATCCATATATCTCATTCACTTTCTCCATTCTTCCTCTCTTTCTTTCTCTCTTTCTCTCCCTCTTTCTTTCTTGCTCTTTCTTTTTTTCTTCTCTTGCCCCCCCCCGCTCTTTCTCTCTCTCTCTCTCTCTCTGTCTCACACAAACACACACAGACGCAGAGAGTGGGGGAGAGAGAGGGGAAGATAGGGACCCGGACTCTGTGCTATCCCCCACCGTCCCCTTTCGCTTCTCAGGCCAGGCGAGGGAGGGGAGGGTGAGGGGCAGGGCCAGCTGCTTCAGGAAGGTGAAGAGGCATCAACCAAGCATGGGAGAGTAGAAGCCTGGGAATGGTGGCTCTCAGCTCAGCTGGCCTGAGGGGCTCCTGCAGGCATATCGCGACAAGGGGGACGAGAAGACCCGGGATGTCCGCCCACTCCCCTGCTGGCTGGCCGGGCCGGGCTGGAAGAAGCGCATCCGCCGGGAGAAGGAAGAAAATGTAATCTGCATGAGTAGCGGCGATAAACACAGTGCACATGTGCAACAGCCCTGGGACATCTGCCCGATCTGCGCCACAGCCACCAGGTGGTAGGGAAAGCTAGGAGAGCGACTGGGACAAGCAGGTGACCCGATTCGGGGGTGTGGCCAATGAGGGGTGACCACCGGTTCACCTGAGCCGGTGAGAACCGGTTGAATACCACATCTGCATGAGCTGCAGTTCGAGTGGCCCCTTGACCACAGGGTCCCAGTCTCAGCTCAGGCGCTCTTTCTTTGTATCGGCCCCCTGAAACGGCTCTGGGAACTCCGTTGCAGCTCTCGGAGGTTAATTCCCTTTGGACTTTTGGCAGGGTTATTCGATATAAATATCTCGTTGCTCTAAAGGCTGCTCAAATAAACATTCTTGGGAAGAGCAGCCCCATCTTGTTGGATTTCCAGATCTTTGAGGCCTTGTTTGAGTTCACTAAGTGCACTAACTCATCCCCAATCCTTAAAAGCCCTTCCCTGCAGAAGCCACGGGGGCTGAGTACCAATGAGTAGTTGTGTGTTCATTTTCCCCACAAGAACAACCCTGTGAGTTGAGTTGGGCTGAAAGACTGGCCCAAATCCCCCAGTCTGCTTCATGACCAAGGCGGGACATGAACTCACAGCCTCTTGCTTTCTACTTCAGGGGCTTCACCAGAAGACAAAACTGGCTCCCTTGTATACTTATCAAGCTTGGCACAATCCTTCATCCAGTGCATCATTAATGTTCTTATATGAGATACTATAATTTATGAAATGCTAAAATCCAGATAGTTTTCTACTGCTTTTTAGTCATACATTTTTTCTAGGAGGAAATCATAAATATTTTTCTGGAAAGTTGGTAATGTTTAAATAACATAAAAGTATATTTGCCTGAGAATTGTTATAAATCTTGGGGGGATGAGCGGTCTGCCACCTCCAAGTGGTGTCCCCTGGATGCACGAAGCCGTCAAACGCTGACCGTAACTGAGAGCAGACCCTCCGGACGACAGGCCCACGTGACAGGCGGCTGGAGTACTCAAATGCCGCATCAACATGGTGGAAACGTCCACTACAAAACACACGTCCAATGCTACCGCGTTCGGGCGACTGCGTCCGGGTCCGATGCGCACGGAGACTACCCGATCCGTGTGAAAAACGCAAGCGGGAACAGAGGACTGCCAGACGCTCAAGGTGGCCACCTGGAGCGTGGATTCGCTGACTGGACGCTCGACCGAGATCGTCAGGGCCATGCGGGACAGGAAGCTGGACATCTGCTGCCTCCAGGAAACTCGCTGGAAGGGCAACAAGGCTACGACTATAGAGCGGCTACAAGATCATATACACCAGCTGTAAGGAAAACCGCGGCGGTGTAGCTGTGGTTGTCAGTCCAAGCTGGCAAAGTTCCGTCGCAGAAGTTAAGCGCCTCACAGAGCGACTGATGATAATCGTCGTAGCGACCGAGAGGCAGCGCCTACACATCTTGTCCGCCTACGCCCCTCAGACCGGATGTCACGAGGAGGAGAAGGATACCTTCTGGGAACTGCTCGACATCCAACTCAGGCAGATCCCACACGAAGACGACATCATCATCTCGGGCGACCTGAATGGTCATGTAGGGCGGGACAAAAACGGACACCAGTGCCACGGTGGGCACGGCACAGGCGATACGAATGAGAATGGCCAGAGGATCCTGGACTTTGCCGACTCCCATGATATGACCATCACGAATACCTGCTTCATTAGGCGAGAATCTCAACTCCTCACCTACCATAGCAGAAACGGGAGCCACCACACACAGATCGACTACATCATCGTACGACGAAGAGCCGCTAAAAACGTGCTCAACGCCAAGGTGTACCCGTACGAATCGAGCAGTCAGCAAGCCCAAGACCAGGATTGACAAAAGGAATGCAGACCAGCCACGAATCAAGTGGTGGAACCAGAAGAAGATGGCGGGACCCCTCATCAAACCGGAGCAGTTCCTGCAGATGGTCGACGGGCCACAGGAAGCGTGGTCCATGCTGAAGAGCACTGTTCACACTGCCGGCTGCCAACAGCTTGGTTGCACCAAGCCAGGACGGAGACGCATCGAGCGAGATACATGGCTCTGGACACCGGAAGTACAAGATGCCGTACACCTGAAGAAACGGCTCTACAAGGCCTTTCTTCAGGACAAGACCAGCGAGAAGCTCTGCGAATACAAGGCGGCCAAAAAGGCAGCCAAGAAAGCAGTAGCGACAGCCAGAAGCTCCCACTACGATGACATCTACGAGAAGCTGAACACGCGAGAAGGCGAGAATGAGATCTACCGCCTAGCCAAAAGCAGACACAGGAAGACCCTGGACATTGACCAGTTTCATGGGATCAACGACGAAAGGGGAAATTTGATCGTCAACCCCAGAGACGCTGCGGAGAGGTGGCGGCAATACCGAGAAGATCTCCACCGAGGAGTTCCACACCCACGAACCCGCGAGGTGACCCAGTTGAAGGCCCAGTCTCAGGCATTTATGCCAGCGAGGTCGCCGACGCCATCAAGGCCATGAAAAGCGGTAAGGCAACAGGACCAGGCGACATCCCTGCCGACTTCTGGAAAAAGGCACTACCGGGCTCGGCATTGTGGCTGTGCGAGCTGTTCAACAACATCGTCTCCACGGGAAAAGTGCCACACGACTGGTACCGCAGCACCACTGTTCCGATCTGGAAGGGAAAGGGCAGCCCAGCGGACTGCTCCAACTACAGACCGGTCAGGTTACTGTCACACACTATGAAGAACTTTGAACGCGTCCTTGATAAGCGCATTCGGGACATCGTCGACATCAGCGTCAACCAGGCTGGATTCATCAAGAACTGCGGCACCACCGACGCCATCTTCGGTGTGCGGATGCTGATGGAGGCTCACAGAGAGAAGAAAATCCCGCTCCACACCGCCTTCCTAGACTTGGAAAAGGCCTTGACCGAGTCCCGCATGATCTCATCTGGTACGCACTGCGAGATCACGGCGTGCCTGAGCTGCTCGTACAATGGGTCCAACTCCTATACAGATGTCACAAAAGCCGTGTAAAGCGGCAGCGGGGATATCAGAGGAGTTTAATATTACCGTCGGCGTACACCAGGGCTCTGCTCTCTCACCACTGCTGTTCATTCTGGTGATGGACACAATTACACACGACCTGTACACGCCCGCCCCATGGACGCTGCTCTACGCCGATGATGTGTTCCTGGCCAACCTGTGCAAGGCTGAACTCGAGCACCGAGTCCAACAGTGGCACGACCGCCTCGAGCAGTTCGGGCTCCGGCTGAACCTAAAGAAGTCCGAATACCTGACCACTGACAATGAAATGACAGGCTCCATCCACGTGAACGGGCAGGAGCTACCGCGCGCCTCCACCTTCAAGTACCTGGGAACTACTCTTGGGGAAGAAGGCCTACTACAAACTGAGGTGGCAGCCAGGATCAATGCAGCGTGGGGCAAATGGAAGTCCGTCACGGGCGTCCTCTGTGACAAGAAGATGCCGATGCGCCTGAAGGCGAAAATCTATAACTCTGTGGTGCGTCCCGTGGCCATATACGGCGCAGAGTGCTGGCCGACGACCAAAGAAGTCGAAAGCAGACTCCAGATAATGGAGATGCGAATGCTCCGATGGTCGGTAGGCCTCACCCTACTCGATCGCGTCAGGAACGAAGAAGTGCGTGAGACGGTTCAACGTCGTGCCCATCCCCACGGTCATGAGGCAGTCCCGGCTACGATGGTTCGGCCACGTGAGCCGCGCCAAGGAAGAATCCATCATCAAATCTGTAATGAAGGTGACTGTCGGAGGAGCGAGACCGCGTGGTAGACCTAAACAACGCTGGATGGACACGATCAAGGCCGATCTAGAGATCGTGAAGGCAGACCCGACACACGTGGCAGACAGAGAGGTGTGGAAGCAGTACTCAAGGACATTAGCGGACCTCGCCCGAGCGCGAGACAAACGCTGAAGAAAAAGAAGAAGAAGAATTGTTATAAATCTTGTATAATAGCGATTTATCAACACTATTATATTAATCACAACATAGAAAAATTGATGACTTAATGACAAAATGTTGTATCTTCCCACTTTCATGACAAAGATTAAAAAAACTAAAGATTATTTGAGTACCATTTTTAAATCAGTTTTTATCCACTTAATTATCATACCATCCACCCCTCACTTAACTGGGTTTCTGATCACATCACAAAAGTGTTTGTTACTCTTTCCTGAGATCGAGTTATATCAGCAGTATTTCCATAATGTATTTAGGAAATGAAATAATATGTGAGGATGACCTGCATAGAGCACATAAGTTATATCCCCCCCTTTCCCACAACCCATTTAGAAAGGGCCGTGATAGGAGGGAATGACTTTTGGGGGGTGGAGGAGAGATTCTGCCTGGGGAAGAAGCAGAGAAGAGGAGGACACCTACAGCTGCATAAAAAAAGGGTTGGTGGGAGATTTGTACTTTCTGACTCCCCAAATCCTGTCAGTGCAGCATTACAGCGAAGTGGGCCTAGCTCAGGTTTCCTGTCTGGGCTTCCTGGGAGAGGATGACCCTGACAATTTTCTTCTTCAGAAATCCGTGTTTCTGATAACCAACCTGTTGCTTTCAGGGAGTTCATAAATCTCCTTTTTTATGTTTTTCAACTATATTTTATCAAAATCTATATTGTCAAAATATGATCGACAATTTTTTGTGAACTTTTTTCGTTCACTTGTAAGATAGTGGTAACACCTATTTTCCTAATAAAGCATATCTGTAACTACAGAAGACAGATTCTGTTCTGGACTAGCAGACTCGAAAGCCTGCAACTCTGATTGGCCCGTGAATAGCAGATTGTGATTGGTCACCGCAGACTGATCCGATTGGCTAGTAAACGGGCTGCCACAATTGGCCCAGCCAAGAGCGGCAAACTCAAATCGCCTTCATTGGCTGCCTAGCCGCAGCCAGCCCTATATAAGGGGCTGCTGCAGCTGGGATGTTCCGCTCAGATCTGAAGTCACTAATAAAGAGCTGTTGTTGTTATCTGAGTCTTGCCTCCGTTCTTGAACCATCCTCCCAGATCTAACAGATTCAAATGTGAAAAAGCGTCTGGGATAAGAAACAAAGTTTTCTGCTTTTAAAATTGCTGCATGTTCCCATTCTAGTTCCATCCTTTCCTGGAGAAGAATGAGTTTGTCAATATTTCAGACCTTAAACTCTACATGGACCCAAATGGAGAGGTAGCAGCAGATCTGTTCATTTCGGGCTTCTTGGTTCTTCCCAGGGATGATCCCAGGAGAGAGAATCTGGCGTATTTGCAAAGACAGAGACTTTCTTTCAACCAAGATGCTCTTTCACAGCTAAAGGTTCTCAACAAGGTAGGAGAAAGTTTTGCTGTCTTTTCTCTGTTTTCCAAAGCCTGAGGTCCCATTTCAAGAAGGCTGATGCTATTCCCCAAAGGTGGTTGATCTTCACCGAGAATTGAATCTGGGCAGTAGAAACCGGACTTTTCCCTTAAGCTGCTTGGGAGGCTTCCATATTGTTCCATTTTGTGGACCACATACAATTAAGGGTCTCCATCAAATGGGTGAGAAACCCACAAGGGCTGGGGAATGTGTCCCTAGTAGCTTCTGGCTGTTTGCTCCTTGTGCCCAGAAGAGCAACGAAGGTGGCAATTCTGCTGACCGGGGCCTGAATCCAGGCTTGGACTGTATCGGATGGGATTGAATCGTGATTGGACGGAGGTCCTTTTGGCCCCATTGGGGGAAAGAAGCTTCCTCTCATCCTGCTTGGGGAAAAGTGTCCCCTGAAGGGGCAGCTCCATAATCTGGGAGGCTCTTAAGGAGGCCAGACCTGGCCAGAGCTCTCCATGCCTCCCTTTCACCCTCCCTGGGATGGAGCAATGGGCCTTCTGCTCCTAGGAAGCAGCTCCAAGGCTTTCAGTTCACCTGAAATTATCAAGATTGTTCTGATATCACACCTTCAAATTATGGGTGTAAGAAGAGGGGAGAAATGCGTGTTAATGGGGTCATGAGAAGGAACCGGCTGGTTATCACTTAATGCTGAAATCTTTTCTCAGTTCCATCCAGGAATGGGATTCAAATTTTGTAACAACCGGTTCTGTGGGCGTGGCTTAATTTATGGGTGTGGCTTGGTGGCCATGTGACTGGGTGGGCTGTGCTTTGGCATTTGCTTGAGGAGCATCTCCCCATGCGCATGCACCCTCCCGGCCCTGCCACAACCGCTGGTTATGAGAGGAGGAGGAGGAGGAGGAGGAGGAGGAGGAGGAGGAGGAGGAGGATCGCCTGTTCAGCCTGTCTGGATTCCAAAAACAAGAAATGAAAGAAGTAACAAAGAGTCTTTCCCGGCACAGTGAAAAGTTTGCAACTTTCTCTCCAATGGGGAAATGGGCGGCTCTCTCTGGCAGAGAAGTAGCCCGCTTGAATCCTGTTTCTCTCTGCCACCCTGAGCTGTGCCAGGAAAGACTCTCTTGCTCTCACAGCAGTAGGAGGACACGAGACTCGCCACATCTCTTGCAGTACAGCGAAATGTAGCTCAGGTCCCCACCAGTCTGCATCTCGCCCCCTGCCTGGATTCACCGCAGATACTGGGCCTTCCCTGCTGGGGGTGAGGGCGGCGGGTGGTGGCAGCAAAAGGCAAGTGGGGTTGGGGGGTTAAAGGTGACCGGCAGTGGCAAATAGGCAACTGGGCCCCAGAGCTTGCAGAGCCTCCCTCACCCAGAGAGATCAGGCAGGGCCACAGCGGAAGGCATGCAGCAATGGCTGGCCTGGCGAGTGGGCAAAAGCAGGCTGTAAGCCATGCCACGCATGCATGATAAGGACTGACTGGGCGCGGAGGGGAGGGGCAGGTGGAGAGGGGAGGGGCCAGTCAGTGGTGCAATTTGCCAGTTCTCTGAACTACGCAGAATCATAACAACCGGTTCTATAGAATAGACAGAACCAGTACAATCCCACCACTGGTTCAATCTCTCCAGACTTTTCTATTTAATGAAGGCCTTTTTTTTTTTTTTTTTTTGGCAATGTGAGATGCCAAAAGCAAAAGAGAGGAACTAAAGGAAGAATCTTCCAGAAGTTATATCTCCAACCATTTGGAAATAGTGAGAGATTTTGTCTTTACTTAAGTGAAGACCAGAGGCTAATATCTAATATCTTGTCTAATATCCATTTTTACCTCCATTTTCCATGGACGGAGAGTCCTAACACATTTCCTTTGGCAATCCTGTTTTTTTTCTGCTCAGTCCTTTCCTCAATCTGAATGTGTGGAAAGTTGTCATCCTGGATTTGTCAAGAGGGCTCGAGAAGGAGAGCCAGTTTGCTGTTACGACTGTGTTCCTTGTCCGGAGGGGACCTTCTCCACTCAGAAAGGTGGGTGACACCAGAGGAAAATGGGAGGCCTGGTGGAACTGGATCCATCCAGAGCATTGTCATGAAAGTGTGAATTAAAAAAGACTTTGAAGCATAATTGATTTCCGGTTTATTTCCAAAATGCCCCATTTCTTCTCTAAACAGAAGAGCAAAAAGACTGTGAAGGAAGGGCTGGATAGAGAGAGGTGGCAGTGGAAGATTGGGCAGGATTTACTACTGCCAGAGAAAATATTTCTTCTTTTTACCTTGGATGTGTCCTTCCTTCCACATTTACTTCTCTAGGAACACCCGAGTTCCTTGAAACACGAGGAATTGTTTTAGGTCCACCTCCCGAATGGAGGATTGCAATGCAGTCTACATGGGTTCCCTTTGAGGAACACTGAAAAGGTATTGCTGATATAGGAGATACACAATGTGGTGGCATGGATAGTGATGCCTGTTTCTGGCTGCACCCGTATCACCACTGCTCCAATGGCCATTCCAAATTATTTGCAGCAGTCACTTGATCTGCCAGCATCCTCTGAGGCAAGTATGACAAGAATTGACACCTGACAGATACGTTTCTCTAGAAAGATTAATTGATTCATTATTTACCTTTAGTAATGGAGGTTCCTATCAATATTCTGAACATTACAAAGGAAATCTTTCAAGTCCTAAGCCTTCACTCAATTTCATAGCCTGTCAAAAATATACCATAGCTATATTTTTTAACAAGTGATACACTTATTTTCTGTCTCTGGAGATATAAAGAAATCCATCCCAGAAAATGCTCTCAATAATCACTTGTTGCCAAAGAACGTACAATATATCTTGAAATGCAAAGGACAAAGAAATATGCGGTTGGTTTTTTTCCTCCCCCTCAGATACAGAAAAATGCACCAAGTGTCCAGATGATAAATACCCAAATAAAGAAAGAGTCCAATGTATCCCCAAAGTGATAACCTTCCTGTCTTATGAAGAACTTCTGGGCATCATCCTGGTCTCTTTTGCCCTATTCTTGTTCCTAACCACAAGCCTTGTTTTAATCATCTTCATTAAATACTGAGAAACTCCCCTTGTCAAAGCCAACAACCGGGACCTCTCCTACATCCTCCTGGTCTCCCTCCTGCTTTCCTTCTTGTCTTCTTCTCTTTTCATTGGTCAACCAAAGAAAGCCACCTGCCTTCTCCGACAAACGGTTTTCAGCATCATCTTCTCGGTCGCTGTTTCTTCTCTCTTGGCCAAAACCATCACAGTGGTGCTGGCTTTCCTGGCCACAAAACCAGGAAACCGAGTAAAGAGATGGTTGGGGAAGAGCTTGGCCAACTCCATCATCCTTTCTTCTTCTGCTATCCAAATTCTCATTTGTTCCATCTGGCTGGGAGTTTCTCCCCCCTTCCCTGACTCTGACCTCCACTCCCAGCCTGGAGAGATCATCCTGCAATGCAATGAAGGGGCCGTTGTCATGTTCTACGTCACCCTCAGCTGCATGGGCTTCCTGGCTGCCATCTGCTTCACGGTGGCTTTCCTGGCCAGGAATCTGCCTGGGGCCTTCAACGAAGCCAAGCTGATCACCTTCAGCATGCTGGTCTTCTGCAGTGTCTGGGTGACTTTTGTGCCCACCTACCTCAGCACCAAAGGGAAACACATGGTGGCTGTGCAGGTCTTCTCCATCCTGGCCTCCAGTGCTGCTCTACTGGTCTGCATCTTCATCCCCAAGTGCTACATTATCCTTCTGAGGCCAGAGCTGAACACAAAGGAGCATCTCACAGCCAGAACAAATGTAAAAACATGAGATATAGCATCATTATGATAGTGGAAGAATTGTTAATGTTTCTTTTATTTGATTTCCATTTAGATAGTATGCAGGAGTCAAAGAAAATGATATCTGTATGTTTCAAAATGGGGAATTGTTGAATGACTGGAATTCTTGTAGTTCCCTCCCCTTTCAATAAATATTGCTAAAGAGACCTCTGTAAAATTGAGAGGAATTCAGTTGTTCAGCAACAGATACTGAACTTGACACCTTATTAAAAAATGATTGATGTACTTGTTCCAACCGACAGCAGCTAAACATGTGGGTGGGTGTGAGAGAATGAATAGGAAAAGAGGTCAGGAGGAAGCTGTGGGAACCAAACACCAGCCTGTTTGCCTGATCCTCTCCCTAAAAATGCTGGAATGATGTGAAATGCCATGTTTTTATTTTATTAAATTATTTTATTAAATTATTAAGGACTATATTAAATAGAAAAGTCTCGAGAGATGGAACTAGGGGTGAGATTCTACTGGTTCTGTCCAGTTCTATAGAACTGGTTGTTATGATACTGTGCAGTTCAGAGAACCAGCAAATCGCACCACTGGCTGGCCCTGCCCCTCTTCTCCCGCCCCTCCCCTCTGTGCCCAGTCAGTCCTTATCGTGCATGTGCAGCATTGCCTGCAGCCTGCTTTTGCACACTTGCCAGGCTAGCCATTGCTGCATGCCTTCTGCTGTGGCCCTGCCTGATCTCCCTCGGTGAGGGAGGCTCTGCAAGCTCTGGAGCCCAGTCACCAACCTGCCACTGCCAGTCACTTCCCCCCTCCACTTGCCTTTTGCTGCCACCACCTGCCCCCCTAACCCCCAGCAGGGAAGGCCCATCAGCTGCGGTGAATCCAGGCGGGGGGGAGAGATGCAGACTGGTGGGGACCTGAGCTACATTTAGCTGTACTGGAAGGCATGTTGAGAGGCTCAAGTTCTCCTACTGCTGGGAGAGCAAGAGAGTCTTTCCCCGCACAGTTCTGGGCGGCAGAGAGAAACAGGATTCAAGCGGGCTGTGTCTCTGCCGCCGAGAGCTGCCTGTTTCCCTATTGGAGTGGAAGTTGCAAACTTTTCACTATGCTGGGAAAGATTCTCTTCCTTTCCCAGCATCAGGAGAATAAAAGCCTTTCTACATGTCCTCCCGTACAGCGAAATTTAACTGGGATTCACCGCAGCTGCTGGGCCGTGCCGGTGGGGGACATAGGTGTGGGGGGACAACCAGGGAGCATGGCTCATCTGCCTGCCATCCCTTCCCTCTCCTGATCGCAGCCCCTTTGTTGGTCCCTGAACAATCACCCCTGGATGGCCCTGCCACACCCATCCGGTCGCACCCATTTCGGCAACAGGCTTCGTCGTTTTGAATGATTTGGGAAAGGAGGTGGAGGGTCCTGCAGTGGCCAGCACAGGAGCACTGCTGAGAAGTGGGGAAGTGGCCTTCTAGTGGTCCGACCTGGCATTCAGGCCGCTGGTGGGCCACGGGAAGTCAGAGCATCGAGGGAAAGGGGGATTGCCAGGGGAGCCACTCTCTCCGTGCCGAATTGGGACCATTTGGGGTAGTCCTAGGAATTGGGTGAGATGAGGTGCAACTCCTTGCCTTCTTAACTCAGGGAATGGCCATTTTCTGCAGGAGGAGGACTGCGGAGGGGGGAAGGTCTACCTGAGTGACTGCGGTGTCTTTGCCAGATTATTTGGACTCTTACAAGTGAGTGCAGCTAAAGGCACTGCTGTCACATGTCAGCCCAAGCCTCAACCCATGGTCTCATAACGCCAACACCAAAGAAGTGGGAGATCAGGTGAACCTGTGGTGCAATGCTCACTGGGATCTCAGTCGCTCCAGGTCATCCAACCTAGTGAAGAGCACCAAAGAGAGCTTGCTGGCTTGGCCATGCTGCGACTTTGAGATACACACACACAGAGAGAGAGAGAGACAGACAGACAGACAGAAAGACAGAGAGACAAACAAACACACAGAGTGGGGGAGAGAGCGTGGAAATAGGGACCCGGCCGCTTCGCTATCACCCTTATCTTCTCGCACTGCTCCATTTTGTGAACCATCTATGGTTTAGTGTTGTGGCTCTGGGCTTGGATTCAGCTCCTGTGATTGATATGAGTTCAAGTGAAGACATCATGGCAGAACAATATGAGCCGGCCTGGCTTACTGATTGGACTGATAACCAGGATGAGGAGATGGATGTGACAAAGGATGACAGACCTGATGTATTAGAATTGTCAGGACCTTTGACCTCCTCTGTTTCCTTATCTGATCAACAGCCGGGAATGGCTGACAGGGAAGTTTTGAGAGAGTCTTCTAGTGGAGATGAGAACTTGGAAAATTTGTGGTTAAATGTAAAAAATAGAAGACCGTTGAAAAGGCAAAATCAGCTGGAGCGAATGAGAAGGGCAAGTCAGTAAATTAGCACATTGCCTTAATGAGTATAAAAGGACACAGCTGGGCTGGTACATTTTGCCAGGAACAAAATAACTATTTGAGTGAAGACGTTACAGCAAGGAGCTCTGAGGCTGGAGATTTATTGCCAGGACTAGTTTGTCGGACAGAGTAAAGATTTATGCTGTGGTTTCTGCCAGCTGTTATCTTGTAAGACTTCTTTCCGTTTGATTTACTTGTGAAACGGCTGCTTTCTGTTTTGTTTCTTTGAATTTCGAAGGGGAGTCATAACAGTTTAGTATCTCCTTCAAACTGGTGAGAAACCCACAAGGGCTGGAGAATGTGTCACTAAGAGCTCCAGTTTTGTTTGCTCCTTGTGCCCAAAATGGCAAAGAACAAGGGAATTCTGTTGAGCAGGGCCTGAATTCAGATGAATTTGAATCATGATTGGTTAGAGGTCCTTTTGGTCCCATTGGAGAGAAGCTTCGTCCTGCTTGGGGAAAAGTGTCCCCTGAAAGGGCCGGTTCATAGTTGGGGAGGTTCTTAAAGAGACCCGACCTGGTCAGACTTATCCATGCCTCTCTTTTACACACACACACACACACACACACACACACACACACACACACACACACACAAAGTTGGGGGGGAGGGGGAAGACAGGGAAAGACGCAGAGAGAGAGAGAGTGATACAGAGAGGGGAGAAAGAGAGAAAAAGAGGGAATGAGAGAGGAAAAAGAGACAAGAAAGAAAACAGAAAGAGAAAGAAAAGAGAGAAAGGAAGCAAAAGGAAGAAAAGGGATAGGCAAAGACAGGGAGAGATGGAAGGAAGGAACAAAGAAAGAATAAGAAAGAAAGGGGGATGTTATGTCCTTGGGGCTGACACAAGTTCCCAACCAGGTCCGTCCATACCGCAGGGGCGTTTGCCACTCCCATTGGCTGGCTCCCTTCGACAGCCGGCTATAAAAGCCGGTTGCTAGGTCGAGCCAGTTGCTGTTCGCTGAGCAGGTCTGCGTGTTAGTATGCAGACGCGACAGCCCCCTTTATTCCCTGAATAAAGTGTGTTCTTGTAACGCTCTGGTGTGGCCTCCCATTATTTCTGAGCTATAACATTGGCGACGAGGATGGGATCAGGCCAACCAGCAGTAACTATCAAAAGAGCTGAAGACACACACCTAACACTGAGCCGTAGCCGCGCCGTTGAGAGCTCGGTCAGTCGTTGATTGCGGAAGTGAAAGTGGAGCATTGTAGCCGCTCAGTTAGAAAGCTACTTGGTGAAAGTAGGGCGCTGAGAGCCTCAGCCGCCAGCGTTCATGAGCACAGAATTCAACCGTTGCTGTTTGAATTCTGTTGTTAGCGAAGCTCGGCGCCGCACTCACGGCCGCCAGAATATATTGGGCGCGCAGTTTGAATAGCTGTCAGCACGACACTACAGCTATAGCCACCTACGCCCTTGTGAGGGCGCGAAATTCAAACTGAAGTCAGTTACGGCGCTATAGCCATAGCCGCCAAGAGTCACATAGAGCGCGTAACACAGAGAGAACCTCTAAGAGCTGTAAGCACTAAGCAAGGTAGGTGCTGCAGCTACAGCCGCCACACTCATCAGGGCCTCGTATTCCCAGAGAGATTGGTCAGTCTACCAACAGACTGAAAACCCAAAATGAATTCAAATCCGGCGTTCCCGCCATTTAAGCCAGATGAAGAAAAGTGGGACTCTTACAGAAACCGCTTCAATCACTACATTGATGCCATCGGTCTGGCCGATGCCACGGAGCACAGGAAGAAGTCGTACTTCCTGAGCTACTGCGGGGCCACAGTCTTCGATACCGCCACAGCGCTATTCGCACCTAGAGAGATAAAGAACGTCCCTTGGGCCGAGCTGTTGGAGACACTCTCCAACCATTACTCCCCTAAGCCATCGCAGATCGCGAGACGTTTTGCCTTTCGTATGAGGAAGCAAGCTGATGGGGAATCCATCAATCAGTATATGGCCGCCCTGAGAACCGCAGCTCTCCACTGCGAATTTAAAAATTACTTGGATGACATGCTCCTTGATCAACTCGTCTGTGGAGTCAAAGATTTAAGGTTACAGAGGCGTTTGCTGGCTAGAAAAGATCTCAACCTCTCCCAAGCGGTCGAAGAAGCCCTGGCCGCAGAGCTAGCAACCCATTCAGCCGCTGAAATCCAAGGGATCTCGCCCAAACCCAGTCCGGTCACAGTTCATTCCGAGGAAGTGGTGAGCGAAGTAGACCCCACCGAACACTCAGAAGTTCATCGCCTCAAACCATCCAGGCAACCACAGGTAGGAGCAAGGCCGGGGAGCAGCAACGCGCCTAAACACATCCTGTTGTGTCTCTCCTGCGGGGGTTCCCATGCCAGAACGACTTGCAGGTTCAGAAACGCTACCTGCAACAATTGCGGCAAGAATGGCCACATCGCCAGGGCCTGCCAGGCAGCACACGTGACTCCACAAAAGTCGTCGTCCTCTTACGCCCCTCCGGGGCCACCAAGGCAAGTAGAAAATTGTTATACGTGCTACCAAGCTAACCACACTTTTTTGACACCTAACAAAATCACACTCTCTATTCATTTAGAAGGTAAACCGTGTCTTATGGAAGTTGATACGGGTCAGCGCTCTTGATCATCTCATGGAACACGCTTAAGAAAATCCGACCCAGCCTGTCCAGAAACCAGCTCCAGAAGAGTCGTCTCACCTTGAGGGACTATCAAGGAAAGAATATTCCAGTACTAGGAAAAGGCAAGTTCCTCGTTAAATTCAAATCCTTTAAAGGCCATCTGCCTTTGGTGGTTGTTGACGGTGCCCTCCCTAGCCTTTTGGGGTTGGATTGGTTCCCATATCTCGGCCTTAGCTTAACGGGAGTTCATGCTGTCTCAACTTCCGATATCGACTCCCTATTTACTGACTACGCTGACATGTTCAGCAATGAATTAGGTTGTTACAATGGCACACCCATTTCTTTTTCAGTGGACCCCCAAGCAGTTCTCGTCCATTTAAAACCACGTAGAGTGCCATTTGCACTTCGCCCTAAACTGGACGCGGAACTGGACACATTGCTCAAACAGGGGGTGATTGAGCCCACAGATTTTGCTAAGTGGGAGACCCCAATTGTCACACCCCTAAAAAAAGACGGCAGTTTAAGAATTTGTTCTGATTATAAGACCACAATTAACCGCTACCTACAGGTTAGCGCTTACCCAGTTCCAGTAATCCAACACTTACTCCACACATTTGAGCCTGGTACTATATTCGCCAAATTGGATATGTCACAGGCGTATCAGCAATTTCCTGTTGACAGCCAAACGGCCGAATTACAAACTATTGTCACTCACAGAGGGGCATTCCGATGCAAGTGCCTCCAATTTGGCATTAGCGTAGCCCCAGGCATTTTTCAGTCATTGATGGAACGGATACTGCAGGGCCTCCCTGGCGTGGTTCCGTACTTTGATGACATTTTAGTTTCAGCCAGGGACAGACCCCAACTTTTCCACAGAGTCAGAGCGGTGTTGGATAGGTTCAGGCAGCATGGCCTCAAACTAAAAAGGGAGAAGTGTGCCATCGCCACTAAGCAGGTGGACTTTCTTGGGTATAAAATAGACGCCTCTGGCATCCACCCGGTGGAATCTAAAGTTAAAGCAATTCACGAGGCACCCACTCCTTCCACCAAATCAGAACTACAGGCTTTCCTGGGCTTGCTAAACTTCTATGCGTCGTTCCTACCCCACAAAGCGTCAGTAGCCGAACCATTGCATAGACTTCTAGACAAAAACACTCCATGGCATTGGGGACCCAAAGAGGAATACGCCTTTAAGGCAGTCAAATCGCTGCTCACCTCAGACGCTGTACTAATACAATTCAACCAGTGCCTTCCTCTAGTCTTAGCCGCAGACGCCTCACCTTTCGGGATTGGGGCTGTCTTAAGCCACAGACTTCCCAACGGCTCCGAAGCTCCAATCGCATTCTTTTCCAGAACCTTTTCACCAACCGAGCATAATTACAGCCAAATTGACAAAGAAGCCCTAGCCGCCGTCGCTGCGGTTAAAAAATTCCATGAATTTCTTTTTGGTCACAAATTCGAACTTATCACAGATCACAAACCACTGTTGGGGCTACTCTCAGGTGAAAAACAAACACCTCAAGTCTTGTCACCCAGGATGACTAGGTGGACCCTATTCCTGGCGGCTTACTCGTACAAGCTCGTTCACCGCCCAGGAAAAAACCTTAGTCACGCCGACGCCCTCAGCCGCTGCCCATTGCCAGCCCCCGTGGAGGACCCGGACCCGGTCCATGCCATCTTCGATGTCAGCGAGTTCAACATTCCAGTCACCGCAGGCGACATCGCCCTCCACTCCAAAAAAGACAAACTTATCGCCCAGGTTCTGGACTGGGTACGGAGGGGGTGGCCGGGCACTAACCTCTCAACTGAATTCTCACGGTTTAAAACCCGTCAGCAAGAACTTTCCAGTTTACAGGGCTGCCTACTATGGGGGACCAGAGTTGTCATCCCAAACCCCCTGCGCACATCCGTCCTGAAGGCGCTACACGAAGGGCACCCTGGCATTGTCCGGATGAAAGCGTTGGCTCGGAGTTACGTCTGGTGGCCGGGCATGGACGATGAGATCGCCAAATGGGTAAGCTCTTGCCGTCCCTGTCAGGAATCTAGACCAGCACCACCAATCACCACCCCAACCAAATGGGAAAGTGCCAACGCACCGTGGTCCCAGTTGCACATTGACTTGGCCGGGCCATTCCATGGCAAGACCTTCTTGGTGGTCGTGGATTCGTTTTCCAAATGGATCGATGTAGCCCTCCTACCCACGACCACCACCCGAGCAGTCGCCCAGGCTCTGACCCACTTATTTGTTACACATGGGCTGCCTGACACCATAGTCTCAGACAATGGCCCCCAATTTACATCTACAGAATTCAGCCGGTATGTCGCCAACCTGGGCATCCGGCACATCCTAACGGCCCCCTTTCATCCCGCTAGCAATGGGTTGGCGGAGAGAGCCGTTAGGTCTGCAAAAGAGGCGTTGGCCAGATTCAATCAAGAAGACTGGCACTCCAGACTCTCCCGTTTCCTTTTAAGCCAACACTCGACCCCATGTACAGTTACTAACAAATCTCCTGCCGAGCTACTGATGGGCAGACGCCTAAGGACAGTGTTAGATAGACTGCATCCCCACTATTGCCCTGACATGCCAATCGGTTCTGACAGTAGGGTCAGAGGTTTTGTATTGCAGGACCAAGTGTTTGTCAGGAACTATGCCGGCGATCCGCTATGGGTACCTGGGAAGATCGTGGCCATCACCGGTCCGAGATCGTACCGAATCCAACTGGAGGACGGGCGCATTTGGCGTAGGCATCTGGACCAGATTAGAAGGCGCCAGAGCGGCCATGCCAACGCTGACCCATGGACTCCAGTAACTCTCCAAGTACCGCACCAGAATCCGAGCTGGGACCACCAGAGGGGCCAGTCATCACCGACCGAGCCGGGGGAGTGGACGGTAGACCGGGACCATCCGCCAGAGACTCCACCCTTACCGACCAACGATACCGCCGGGTTGCGGGACAATGACTGCTTGACAACCCTACCCGAGGACTGTGACTGCTCCCAGGCACCTAGCCAGGCCCCAGAACAATCCTACTCTCCGGCAAATCCCATTCCTGATTCCCTGAACTCTGTGCCACTTAGTGACTCGCCAGAATTGCGCCGGTCCGGGCGCCCGCATAGACCACCAGCATATTTAAAGGACTATTCATGCTCGTATCTGGGGGGAAGGGGTGTTATGTCCTTGGGGCTGATACAAGTTCCCAACCAGGTCCGTCCATACCGCGAGGGCATTTGCCGCTCCCATTGGCTGGCTCCCTTCGACAGCCGGCTATAAAAGCCGGTTGCTAGTTCGAGCCAGTTGCTGTTCGCTGAGCAGGTCTGCGTGTTAGTATGCAGACGCGACAGCCCCCTTTATTCCCTGAATAAAGTGTGTTCTTGTAACTCTCTGGTGTGGCCTCCCATTATTTCTGAGCTATAACAGGGGAGAATGGAGAAAGTGAATGAGATATATGAATGGATAGTTAAATACATGGAAGGAGGGAGGGAGGGAAAGAGAAAAAAGGGAGAGGAAGGAAGGATATAAACCCTGGTTTCAGAAGACTCTTTCAAGCAGCAATCTTCAAACTCAGGAGCTTCATGTTGCAGACGTACAAAATCCTCTTTCAACCTCCTTCTTTGAGACCTGGGGATGCAGAAACCCATATCCCATGTTCCCCTGCCTCCCTTTCTTTTGTTTTAATAATTCATCTTTCATGTCCAATTTCATATCGTATTATTACTTATTCCATTTTCCTTTAAATATTCTCAAATATTCTTATATTCATTACACTTATCCAATTCCAATTCATATAACTTATTTCATTTTTCCTTAAATATTCTCATATCTTGTTTTACAGTATTATCTAAGGTTCTTATTTCATTTCTATATTCAGTACATATATTTACTTTTATCTGTCACATTTGCAATTTCATCACATGCTATTATTCCATTCAGTGTTCAATAGGTTCCATCCTAATTCTAATTACCAGATGTCCCCTTTAATTGTCAATTCGAGCTTGCCACCCCTTTGCCTTATCCACTCCCCCAATTTATTCCCTTTAAAATCATTATAAAGTTTTACCATAGTACTGTCATTTTTTAATTATCACATTCTACATTAATAACAATCTAACTACTACATATCACACATGTATTTATGTATATGTGTGTGTGTGTGTGTGTGTATGAGATTCCGCATGGTATTTTTTTTCTCAATTACATTCTAAATCATCTATTTCAAAAATATTTATTCAATTTTGGAAACTGATAATAGTCTTTCCATTACAATTCTGCATTTTAACTTTATTCACTGCTTTATTAAATATAAATTAATATTCTTACAGTAAATTCCCATTTCCATATCTATTTCAATTAAATCTATGTCTGGTTTAACAATAATCCTTAAAAGAAAAATATCAGTTCCATTCTTTTCCATTTTTAAATCTATCTTCTTATATATCACGACACGTTACCTTGCAGAATCCCCCTTCCTCTTCTTCTCCTATCCATTGTCTCTCATTCTCCTGACTATATAATTTTTTTTCATTGTTGTTTGCTTTCCACTTCCCATCATTTTCTGGTCCTTTCTCTTAATTCCCCTTTTTTCCTTTATAATTTCTCTCCATTTCTTATTCCAATTATTTATTTTATCCCCCTCCCTCTCTTGATTTCTCCTCTGTAATTCCCACTTCTGCTGTTTCCTTTTCCTTTCTTTAATTTTCCAAACAATTCCCCCTTTAATTATTACATCAAACCTCAAATTTTTAACTTTAATTCTTTTTTTCTTGTTTTAATGTTGTTCCACTTGTTCTTTAGGGCTGGTTTCCTCTTTATTTCACTCCTCCCCCTCGGTTTCTCTTTGTTCTTCTTTAATCTGCATTACCATTTCTAATTTTTGTAGTATAATGCTGTACATCTCCAAGCTTTCTTTCATCATTTCCTTCCTATTTTGTTGTTCCAATTTTTATTTCCACACACATTTCTCCCATTTTGTACACTACTTCTTTTATTTTCCTTTCTTTAATATTTATGTCCAATCCAATTGTCTAGTAGTTTATTGCAACCAGCGTCCTTTATATTAAATTTCAACAGTCAGTGTCCATAAATCTTTGTTTCCAGCTTCCTTCTGTTGATTTCTTTTCCAACTTTTTCCCAAAGTCACCAAATAATCCCAGGGCAATTTCTTCATGTATCCTTTTTCCCTTGTAATATTCTAGTATTTCACTTTTCAGGGTTTTTATTTTATTATAATGGAATTCCTTTTGTTTCCTTTCAAATTCCAATTTTAAAAAGACTTTTCAAAGAGTCACTGAAATTTTCCCTTTGCCATTAAATGGCAGGCTCAGTTCTGTTTCCACGTTCCACCCTTTCTTTTCCCTTTTTCCCTTTTAAAACTTTCATTAATTTCATTAATTCCAGTTATTAGCTATTCTTTCTGTTCTGGACTAGCAGGCTCGTAGCCTACAAATCTGATTGGCCCGCTGAAAGCCGATCGTGATTGGTCGCCATAGACTGATGCGATTGGCTAGTAAACGGGCTGCCGCGATTGGCCCTGCCAAGAGCGGCAAACTCAAATCGCCTTCATTGGCTGCCTAGCCACAGCCAGCCCTATAAAAGGGGCTGCTGTGGCTGGGTTTAGTTGCTCAGACCTGAAGTCACAAATAAAGAGCTTTAGTTGCTGTCTGAGTCTTGCCTCCGTTCTTGAACCGTCCTCCCAGATATAACACTGGTGACGAGGATGGGATGTGGAGGCAACAGAAGCTATTAAATTGAGCTAGCTGAAGGAGCACGTGGCTGACAGAGCGCAACGATGGCGACATGGCCAGCAGCGCTATACCACCCGCACCATTCGATCCAGCTAGCGAGGACTGGGACTCATACATGGACAGATTTCAAATGTTCCTGGAGTCCAACAACCTCAAAGATGCCACACCCAGCAAGAAACGAGCCGTTTTTCTAACCCATTGTGGATCAGCCGTTTTTAAGATGGCTAAAGCACTAGCGAAACCAGCTGAAGTTAAAACGAGGGATTGGGACACCCTTGCTCCCATCCTGCGCAACCATTACACCCCAGCAGTACCAACTCTCATTCGGAGGCATGATTTTTATCAGAGGGACTAACGTGAAGGTGAGAGCATTGGGGATTTTGTGGCAGACCTGAGGAACCTGGGTGGCTTGTGTGGCTTCGCCAACCTCGAGGAAGCCATGAGAGATTGCATCGTCCTTGGCCTCAGAGACCCAACCACTCAGAGCAAGATCATGGCCAAGGGAGACATCTCGCTTGCAGATGCCATAGCAGACGCCACAGCAGCCAAAGCCACTCATAAATTGGCAGCACGAATGCGTCGAACCAGCGGGACCAACCGCCAACCCACCAATGATGCTGGGAAACCTCCAGACAAGTACACATCAACCACCCATCACAAAGACGTCGAGTCATCCTCAGATAGCGAGGAAGAAGAAGTTCACAGGCTCCGGTCAGAACATGAGCAATGGGACCAGCGGGGTCGCAAAGCCAACTACCAATGCGCCAGATGCGGGGGAAACCATCCCCAATCCGAATGCAGATTCTTAGATGCCATATGCCGTTTTTGTGAGAAACGGGGACACATCGCGAAGGTATGCAGAAACAAGAGAAATTCCAGCCCCAGACGGAGAGGGAGCAGCCCAAAGAGAAACTATGGCAACGCCACCATGCAGAGGGACCACCCTAGCAACGAGTGGAACCGGTACAGCAGACCCCGAAGGTTTAACAATGCCCCCAGACGAGAGGAGGCTCATCAAACCATCATCATCGGCCACGCTTCATCACTTGATGCTAAAAAGATCCGAGTAGAGGTCATGATTGAAAACAAACCGTGCAACATGGAAGTCGACTCTGGGTCATCACTATCCATGGTATCCCGGAGAACACTCAAGCAGCTAGTCCCCAACATCCGACGCCAAGACCTCAGTAGTCAGAGAATCATACTAAAAGACTACCAAGGCAACCGGATTCCAGTCGCAGGTACCCGCCATGTGCAGGTCTCGTTCAAGGGACATAAGGCAATTCTACCACTCACCATCGTAGACCGAGATCGGCCAAGTCTATTGGGTCTTCAGTGGTTCGCGCCACTAGGAATCGGAGTGGCTGGCATCCATCATACTGAAGACAATGACTGGGAGGCGGCTCTCGTCCATGATTTCTGAGAAGTGTTCAACAAAAGCCTAGGCAAGTACAAGGGGTCCCCCATTTCATTTAATCTTCGCCCCGACATAGCACCCATTCGTCTAAAGCCACGCTGAGTTCCCTTTGCTCTTAAATCCAAAATTGACGAGCAACTGGACAAATTAATTGCGCAAGACGTGTTAGAACCTATTGACCATGCCTGATGGGAGACACCAATTGTCACCCCCATAAAACCTGACGGGTCCATAAGAATCTGCGGTGACTACAAGGCCACCCTCAATCACGCGCTACAGCAGAGCGCCTACCCAGTGCCAGTTGTTCAACAAAAATATGGCAAAATATTCACAAAATTAGATCTGGCCCAAGTGTATCAACAGCTACCAGTTGATCCCGAGACTGCAGAAGCCCAAACTATAGTCACACATCGTGGTGCATTCAAATGCAACAGACTCCAGTTTGGTGTAAGCGTAGCCCCAGGCATCTTTCAAAGCCTGATGGAGAGACTATTACAAGGGATAAAAGGGGTCGTGCCCTATTTTGATGACGTATTAATAGCAGCACCCACAAAACACCAATTAGAAAAACGTCTCAGAACGGTCCTACAGAGGTTCAAAAACGCTGGCCTCAAGGTTAAGAAGGAAAAGTGCCAGCTTTGCACAGAAAGGGTGGAGTTTCTTGGCTACCTTCTTGACAAGCAGGGAATCCACCCCACAGAAAAAAAAAATGGCAGCTATCAAAAACACCCCAAGACCTAAAAACAAAACCAACCTCCAAGCCTTCCTGGGACTTATTAACTTTTATAACATCTTCCTACCCCAGAAGGCGACGGTTGCTGAGCCCCTCCATAGACTACTCGATAAAAGGGCATCCTGGAATTGGGGACGGCGGGAGGAACACGCCTTCCAGCAAGTAAAAGACCTCCTTACCTCAAAGGCAGTACTAATTCAGTATAACGAGACACTACCTTTGACTGTCACGTGTGACGCCTCACCATT
This sequence comes from Pseudonaja textilis, assembly GCF_049901715.1. Classification (NCBI taxonomy): domain Eukaryota; kingdom Metazoa; phylum Chordata; class Lepidosauria; order Squamata; family Elapidae; genus Pseudonaja; species Pseudonaja textilis. The sequence goes on from NW_028262877.1 coordinate 222,676, forward strand.
TGGGGTGGGGCCATCCTGAGCCACGTCCTACCAAACGGCTCAGAAGCACCAATTGCATTTTTTTCACGAACTCTATCAAAACAGAAAGAAACTATAGCCAATTAGATAAGGAAGCCCTTGCTATTGTCACTGCAATAAAAAGTTTTCATGAATATGTTTATGGGAGACCGTTTTCTATTATAATGGATCATAAGCCACTACTTGGGATCCTGGCGGGTGACAAATCTACCCCACACATTCTCTCCCCCAGAATGACGCGATGGTCGGAATTTCTCGCTGCCTACGACTATCAATTAAAGTACCGCCTGGGGAAATCTATTCCCCACACAGATGCCTTAAACCTCTCACCACAGGAAGACCCAGCTCCCACACTCCGCGTACTGCAGATAGAGACAATGCCATCACCTCCACTAACAGCACAAGACATTGCGTTGGAAACCAAAAGAGACTCTTGTTTGGTACGAGTTCTTGGCTGGGTGGAGGGGGGATGGCCAGATTACGACACTAAGGAAATGTTTAAGCCGTTTAAAAACAGACAAACAGAACTTTTTTCACAAAAAGGGTGCGTTTTGTGGGGAGACCGAGTTGTTGTACCAACTAAGTTGCAAAAAAGGGTCTTGCAAATGCTACACGATGGACACCCAGGCATCGTACGCATGAAAGCGCTAGCAAGAAGTTACGCCTGGTGGCCAGGTATAGATAAACAAATCGAAACCTGGGTCGCCTCTTGTAACAAATGCCAGGAAAACCACTCAGCTCCACCTAAAGCCCCACCAACAGAATGGGAAACACCCAGGGGGCCTTGGTCTCGCATTCATATTGACTTTGCGGGACCTACGAGAGGCCACACCTTCTTAATAACTGTTGATGCCTACTCAAACTGGCTTGAGGTCAATAAAATGAAAGCAACCACTACGGAGGCGGTCATTAAAAAACTGAATAGACTTTTCGCCACACACGGGTTACCAGATGTCCTGGTCTCTGACAATGGGCCCCAATTTACTGCCTTAGCCTTTGAACAGTATTTAGCAGAACGGGGCATCTCACTCACACGCACTCACATTGCCGGCTCATCCTGCGGCGAATGGTAGGGCTGAACGAATGGTTCAGTTTACAAAGAAAACCCTGCAGAAAATGGATCAAGGCAACATCCACGACAAAGTCACTAGAATGCTGCTCCTGCAACATATCACACCAAACAGCACGACCAACAAAAGCCCAGCTGAACTCCTGATGGCCAGGAAACTCAGATCACCTCTAGACCGTTTGCACCCTGCCTACACCCTGGAAAAGCCCCTGGGTTCCAGCAGCAAGCACTGTGCCTTCAAGGTAGGAGACCTTGTATTTGCGAAAAAATTTTCTGGGAATCCCCTCTGGATTCCTGCCCAAGTAACTCAAGTTACGGGTCCCCGCTCCTACCGTCTACTCACCACTGATGGCAGAACCTGGAAATGCCATATTGACCAGCTCTGCTCCAGACTAACCACATCTTCCAACCCTGACCCTAACTTTGACACCAGGGGGGGAGGGGAAGCCATGAACTCAGAATTAGAACCAACACCTGTTTATTCTGAACTAACATCGAGATCACCGCACCATAGTTTGAAACACTCACCAGCTGCAGCTGAGCCTGGACAGACAAACGCTTTGCCAAGAAGCAGCAGCCAGGCAGGTTCAGCGAGCCCCGGGAGCCATGGCAGTAGCAACGAAGCTGAGGACTCTATCACCCCGGGGGCACCAGAGGAGAGCCCTGACCATGGCACCGGTTCACTGTTCCTGTTTGACCCAGCAAGCAGTCCATCTGAACCCGGATTTGAACAGGGACAATTGGAATTGCATAAGTCAGGTAGACAGGTGCGAAGACCTGCCTACCTGCGAGACTATAGTACTCCACCCCTTAAATGGAACCAAGTGGGGAGGGGTGTTCCGGACTAGCAGGCTGGAAGCCTGCAAACCTGATTGGGCCGCTGATAGCCGATCATGATTGGTCGCCATAGACTGATGCGATTGGCCAGTAAACGGGCTGCCACGATTGGCCCTGCCAAGAGCGGTAAACTCAAATCGCCTTCATTGGCTGCCTAGCTGCAGCCAGCCCTATATAAGGGGCTGCTGCGGCTGGGATCAGTTGCTCAGATCTGAAGTCACTAATAAAGAGCTGTTGTTACTATCTGAGTCTTGCCTCCGTTCTTGAACCATCCTCCCAGATCTAACACCCACAACAGAGGAAGAGCCACCAGATCTCCAGAAATCATGTCACTAGAAATCAGGTTGCACCATCCACCACACTGTGAGCATCACCACCATCTTTGTAGGGTTTCCCTGTGATAAGATGGGTGGCCAGTAAATTTAATGGATAGATGGATGGATGGATGGATGGATAGAAAGTCCATTCTTTATTTAAAAAAACTAAGAAACATCAAAATATAAAGAATCTTGGTGTATTATAGGAACATGGTAAGATAACTCAGGAATGACAAGAAAATAAAAATAAAAATTTCCATCCATTCTATAATTTTCCCCCTATTTACGCAATGATCTAGTCCACAAGTTGTCAATTTCCTGCTTCTTAATGAGCTCTTATCCCAAAATTAATATTGCTAGAAAAGATGGGAAATGAAATTTCACTTCAGGCACAAGCAATTTTAAAACCGGCTGCAATTAAGATCAATATATGGGATTATAACATAAAACAGAATTCCAAACAGGGTCTACTCTTAACCTTGGGCAGAGACAAAGGGTGACGATTGTCATTAGAAGACAGGCAACACGAGTTAAATGGCATTAACTTGAAGTGGCACCAAACTCCATACTCTGAATGACTTTCCCCAGCAATCTCTGGAGACAAGAGGCCATGTTGAAGGACAGCAGAAGTCAATTCCCTGGGTGTTGAACTCTCTTCTCCAGCATCACTTTCTGGACTTGCCCTGACAGGAAGGAAGGACCACAGCCGAAACAGAACAATGATCCCAGGGGTATATCTGTAATTTTTACTAACATGTTTTATTCCAGCCTCTCCTCTGCAGATGGAGCCCGAAAAAAGTTCAGGATTCCAAGAGGAGAAGTTGCTTCTCACTGTAATTATGACCATCTGGGCCTTTGAGACCTGTGATGCTATATCTCCAGTTTTAGACTTCGATGTAGACATCAGATTGAAGCCACATGCAAAGGATCTTGTATCAGAAAAGGATAAATTCCTTGGGTGAAGCTCTCTGGGACCAAGTTTTGGGACAGGTGCAGGCTCTGCTCTTGATTGCACCTTTCTCTCCTTTGCAGATGAAACTGAGTGTTTCTCTATTTAGATCAGGAAAGCCACTGGCACTTCTCAGAGTCTTTGCATTTTTCCAACTGTTCCTGTTGTTTGTGTTAGAAACAGGAAGTGGATTGATTAATGCCATGAATGATGGACCTCCTGCTTCTGCTTCTGCTGCTGGTGGTGTCCCCATCAGTCTGTGGGAAGCTGAGAAGGAAATGCCCATTGAGTTTGGAGCACCAGGATGGCTACAATCCATGGAGCTTTTACAGGCCTGGAGACCATCTCATTGGTGTGGTCACAACTGCAACATATGTGTCGCCTATAATGTTGCCCTTCAACAGCCCTCCTTCCATACCTTCTCCTTCGTAAGTCATGCAGGGTGATGGAGTTGCACTCCCTCCATGTGCAATTCTAACACTCTCCTTCTTTTCTACTTATGTCACTTATTTTTGTACTGTAGGACCTGTCTAATTTCCTGAATGAGTTTTATTTCCATGGCTTCCCTCTTTTGCCTTCCTTTGTGGAAGAGATTAACATCTAAAGATGGGGTTGAAAAAAAACCTGAAGGAAATCCAGCTGATTTTCCTTTCTCAGTTCAATCCTGAGTTCATCACTTGAATAATGACCTTTGTTTAAGTAACAATTGAAACAATTGTAGTTGCCTCTCTCAGCTCATTTCCATGGTTGCATAATTGAACATTGGATTTGGATCAATGTTGGCCTAAGGTTTAACAGGTTTGTGAAGGATTATATATTTTAAAAGTATTTGCTGTTGCTGTTGACTATAACATGAACATTATTTTTACAATAGGGACATTTCTGGTTTTGAAACTGTCCTACAATTAATTTTTACTATTCAAATGGTCCACAAGAATTCCCAGCTCCTTCACAATCTCACCCTTGGCTATAACATCCATGACAACTATATGAGTCCTTTCTGCACTTCAGATGCCTTGCTGGGCATTCTTTCCACTGGAGAATCCAATGTCCCCAACTACGGCTGTGGGAGGAAGGAGAACCTCTTGGCTCTGATTGATGCAGCTAGAAGGGCCATCTCCATCCAAATGTCAACATTTGTAGCCACTTACAAAGTCCCACAGGTTTGTGTGTATTTTTCTCTATCTAGTAAGGTGAGTGGGGTGGTGGGGATGAACAACATATCCAATATCTTCATAGAATTCAAGAGCTGTTTTTCAGAATATTAGGGAACATATAAACTATGTTTTAGTCTATTATGTTCATCTTCACATTCACCATTAAAGGCCTGAAGAACCATAAGATCCCTATAGGGGATTTTCTACTGAATATTCAACTATTGAAAAACTATCCAGGTTTTGAGGTCCTCCATTAGCATATTCATTTTCACATATCAATAATATCTGCCTTATCCAATTGGAATCAAGTTGGCAAGAGTCCTGTCTATGTATAAAAAATTATTGAGATCACAGGATCTGAAGAGTATCTTTGGAGTGGATAAAAGGAGTTCAGCTCCTGCCCTCAGAGATACAGTAAGTTATGAATTTATAACATTTCTACTTTGTATAAATTCAGGGTACATAATTATTGGTTTAAAATTAAAGCGAGTCCCAAAACAGGCAAAATTTCAATTAAAGACTTATTGGATTGTACAACTGACAATTTGTGTTAGGAGTTGTGGTCTCTTAGTCTCCTGTACATCTGGAGAAGAAGCTGAAAAAATGCCCCACAAAGAATTTGGGATATAGAAGCTGAGAAAGCAGTTTCAGTATTCAAAAATAGCATATAATACTGCCCTATAACTTAGATTGAAATGTTTTATCTGCTAATTTGAATCTAATTGGAACTTTGGTTATCTGCAAAAAAAAATGCCAGTGGATGCTGCCTTTGAACCTCATTTCTTTGTAGAAGATCAGTATCAAGATCATTATTTTCGCTGTTCTCTTTCCAAGCACGTCTTTTCTGTCAAAGGCCAGAGAAGATGCACCCAGAAAGCCCCACTGGAGACCCAGGAGGAAAGGAACAGGAAACGGATCATAACTTACTATCAGTGGTACAGTGTCATTCAGACTCTGTCCCAGGCCATGAATGCTGCCTATTCCTCCAGATCGAGGAGAGGAAGGAAGGAGGGAGAAAAGAGGTTGGGGGCTCCAAGGCTGCAGCCGTGGCAGGTATGGGGTCCCAAGAGGGATCCATTAATCTGAGTCCTTTTGGGATATTTTATTGGGAGAGGCGTCACAAAGTGAATCTCTGAGTCCTGATAGGGGATGCAACATAGCAGGCCATGAGCTGCAGTTCGAGTCACCCCTTGTCCACAGGGCCCCAGTCTCAGCTCAGGCGCTCTTTCTTTGTATCGGCCCCCTGAAACTGCTCTGGGAACTCCGTTGCAGCTCTCGGAGGTTAATTCCCTTTGGACTTTTGGGGTGGTTATTCGATATAAATATCTTGTTGCTCTAAAGGGGGGAGTTTGGCTGCTCAAATAAACATTCTTGGCAGGAGCAACCCCATCTTGTTGGATTTCCAGATCTTTGATCCCTTGTTTGAGTTCACTAAGTGCATTAACTCATCCTCCATCATTAAAAGCCCTTCCCTGGAGACGCCCAGGTGCAGGAGGTTTTGTAAGATGGACCCAAACTTGTAAGATGGTCCTGATTCAAAACTGTCTCCTGTAATGAGAGAACTGAAACCTGTAGGGGAAAGAGGAGTTTTAAATAAGGTGCAAAAATGTAAATCTATGCATCTGTTTCTATTTTGGCTACTTCAGCCTCCCTCCTTAGTGCTACATTTGGGATGCACTACCTGAAATATTTCTCCTGGAATTTGGATTGCACTCTTTACAGAGGAGTAAACAAGGAGTAAGGTCCCAGGATAAGCACCAAGGAGTAGTTGTGTTCATTTTCCCCACAACAACAACCCTGTGAGGTGAGTTGGGCTTTGAGAGAATGGCTGGCCCAAAATCACCCCAGATGGCTTTTATGATCAAGGGGGGACTTGAACTCACAAGCCTCTTGCTTTCCATTTTTGGGGTTTAACCAGTAGAGCAAACTGGCTCCCTTACGTACTTATCAAGCTTGGCACAATCCTTCATCCAGTGCATCATTAATGTTCTTATATGAGTCACTATAATTTATCAAATCCTAAAACCCAGATATTTTTCTACTGCTTTTTAGTCAAATAGTTGTTTCTGGGAGGAAATCAGAAATATTTTTCTGGAAATTTGGTAATGTTTAAATAAGATCAAAGTACGTTTGCCTGATAATTGTTATAAATCTTGTATGATAGTGATTTATCAACTCTATTATATTAATGACAACATAGAAAAATTGATGAATTATGACAAAATGTTATATCTTCCCACTTTGATGACAAAGATTTAAAAAAGCTAAAAATTATTTCAGTACCATTTTTAAATCAGTTTTTATCCACTTAATTATCATGCCATCCACCCCTCACTTAACTGGGTGTCATGCCCCTGGTGGAGACTGACTCTGAGGAAGAAGAGGAACAGCCTACAGGGAGTGGGAGTGTGGCTCCAGAGGTGGTGGAGGAGGCTGGGGAAGGGCAGAAGCCAGCTGAGCAATCAGAGGAGGATCCAGGCTCATCCCTTTTCCATCCTAGGTCACGCAGGGAGGAGAGGATCAGAGAAAAGTGAGGTCTACTTAAGAGGAGATTACCATGATCCTCCTTGTGGCTTGCAGGTGGGAGCTATGTATATAAGTTTGCAACTGTGTAGTTAGAATTTGCAGGAGTCAGTTTTAGTGTTCAACTTGAAAGAGGTTTATCCTTGTTGGCGTTCTTCCCATGGACTTTTCTCAGTTATTTTTCTGGATTTTTTAATTAGTTATCTTGGCTTTCTTTGGAACTCTCTTCAGTGAGGTTTGTTTTGGTTTCCTGTTTGCCTCATTAGTTACTTTTGTGACTTTAAACTGTGACAAATAAAACAGTGAAGTTAAGTTGAAGGGCTTACCGGACTTTAATATATGTTTTGGGTTTTGGGTTATTTTGAGAGACTACAGGTCATCACATTTTGACTCCAGCCACCCCTTCAACTTATTTTTGCTTTTTTGTGGGGTGACCATGGATCAGCTCAGAGGAGAGATTGCCCAGTTAATCAAGCATGTGGCTCTTTTGACTGCACAAGTGACACAAATGCAAGCTACCCAGCCATGCTGAAAATGACCAGTGGCAGTGCCAGATAAATTTGATGGTTCACTGGCCCAGTTTCCAGCATTTTTTGGGCAGTGCCAGCTTTACATGAGCCTTCAGCCTGAGGACTTTCCCACTGACCGGGATAAGGTGGGGGTTTTGATTAGTTTGTTGTCAGGCTCTGCAGCACGTTGGGTGATGCTTCTGCTGACCCAGCCCAACCAGGTGTTGGACAATTACGAATGAGTTTTGCCGTCAGTTTCAGGCCATGTTTGAGGACCCTGTTCGAAGCCAAACAGAAAACAGACATTTCAGAGAGTTGAAGCAGAGGCGTGGCTCACTCATGGATTATATTGCTAGTTTTCAGATGGTTGCTCAGGATGTACAATGGAATGAGGCAGCACTATTAGACCAGTTCCAGGAGGGTTTGTCGTCGGGGCTCCTGGATGTGTTGGCATGCACTGAATGCCCTCACACCCTTCATGAGCTCATGCATTTGTGTCTTTGCGTCGATGCTAGATTTCAGCAGCGACGGGTGTGACAATGGACAGAGACCGTAAATGTTTGCAGCAAGATGGCACCTTTGGTGGAAATGCCTTTGGAGGAACCCATGCAGTTGGAGGCTGGCCGCCCTCGCCTGACTCAAGTAGAAAAGAATAGACGTCGTTGTGATGGTTTATGCCTCTATTGTGGCAATCAAGGCTATTTTGCAGCCAAGTGTCCTGTTAAGACATCCACAGCAGCGATACCTATGGTGGCGGGAAACAAGCATCGCTCGGCCTATGGGCGAGGTGCAGGTCGGGGTGTAAAGTCCATAGGCCCGCCATCTTCACCAACTTTGCCACCCTCACCACCTTTGACATTTTTGACATCTCCACCACAGTCACTCTTGGTGAAGCATCTTGTGCTGCCAGCAAGTGTGTTTGTGCCTGGCGTGGGAGTGGTGGAGATCCCAGCTTTGGTCAATTCAGGGGCCACAGCCAATTTCATGGATGCTCATTTTGTCAAGCGGTGGTTCATTCCTCAGCAACAGGCATCCCTACCAGTAATGGTGGTGAGGATTGATGGTCCTCCCCTTCATTCGGGACCTGTGGTTGATGCAACCAAACCCCTTTGCATGTGTATTGGGCAGCATGTGGAGGAAACCGTGTTTTATGTTGCCGCAGTGCCTCATTTTCCGGTGGTGCTGTGTTTGGAGTGGCTACAGGCCCATGATCCACAGATTGTCTGGTCATCTAGAGCTGTGCAGCTCCTTGATAGGAAGTGTGCCAACCATTGCTTGCACTCCTGTGCAGGGAGTATGGCTATGCCTGTGGACCTGGATCTACCTGCAGAGTTGGTGGACTTTGCTGATGTGTTTGGGGAGAAGGAGGCAGATCAGTTGCCTCCGCATCGGGTGTATGCCTGTCCAATCAACTTGTTGCCCGATGCAAAATTGCCGGTGGGTCAGATATATTCCCTGTCGGAACCGGAGTTGGCCGTGTTGTGGGATTTTATTGACAAGAACCTTCGGAAAGGGTTTATCTGGCCTTCTACCTCCCCATTGGCTGCACTGGCGCTTTTTGTGAAAAAGAAATTGGGGGAGCTACATTTGTGTTGTAATTACCGCAAGTTGAACAGTGAGGAATCAGTACCCACTTCCCCTCATCCCTGAACTGATTGAGCAGCTTCGTCAAGCTAAGATCTTTATGAAGTTAGAGTTGCATGGTGCCTACAATCTGGTTCACATTCATGCAGGGGATGAGTGGAAAACAGCTTTCCGGACAAGGTAAGGGCATTTTGAGTATACCATGATGCCTTTTGGATTAACCAATGCCCCAGCTGTGTTCATGCATTTCATGCACAATGTTTTCCATGATTTGTTGGATCAATTCATGGTCATTTATTTAGATGACATTTTGATTTATTCAGACTCCCTGCAGGAACATTGGCAGCATGTGCGGCTGGTGTCACAACGTTTGCGTGATAACCGCCTGTTTGCTAAACATGAGAAGTGTCAGTTTGCACAAATCATGATTGATTTCTTGGGACATCATATTTCACCTGCTGGGGTGGAAATGGACCTGGAAAAAATTCAATCATTGCAGGAGTGGGAACCTCCACAGCAGGTTAAGGATGTGAAACGACTGTTGGGGTTTGCAAACTACTACCGCACATTTATTCCCTGCTTTGCTGCCTTGACTGCTCCCCTTTCTAATCTGCTCAAGAAGGAGGAGAAGTTCCATTGGGGTGCTGAGGAGCAGGCAGCTTTTGAGGCATTGAAAGTAGCCTTTGCTTCTGAGCCTATCCTCAAACACCCTGATCCAGGCCAGCCATTCGTGGTGGAAACAGATGCTTCCGATGTGGCTGTTGGTGCAGTGCTCCTCCAGGCCTATGCTCCCACAGGCACCTTGTTCCCATGTGCTTATTATTCCCAGAAGTTGTCGGCTCCAGAGCACAACTATATGATTTGGGACAAGGAGATATTGGCAGTTAAGGTCGCTTTTGAGACATGGCGGCACCACCTGGAGGGGACTCATCACCAAATCAAGGTTCAGATGGATCATCGCAATTTGGAACACCTACATACAACTCAGACATTGAACCAGCATCAGGCGAGATGGTCCTTATTCTTTGCTCGATTCAATTTTCGGGTGATCTATGTTCCGAGTGGAGGGAATCAATGCACTGATGCCCTATCTCAGAAGCCTGAGTATACCTGAAGGGAGGATAAAATCTTGCCCCGGACGGTGATTCCGTTGAAGAAGTTTGCGGCCACTGAGAAACCTGTGGACCTTTGAGTGAGGATTCAGGAGGTGCAGCGGCAGGAACCATTTGTGGCAGCTCAACGTCGAGAATTGGATGAGAGTGGGAGACAGGAGACTCTTTGGGTGTATATTGGGGACCTGTTGCGGTTCCATGATCGCATTTATGTGCCTGGAGGTCCTCTTCATGGCCTTATCCTATGTCAATATCATGATAGTCTGGCGGCAGGACACTTTGGGGTGTTCAAAACAATGCACCTCATCTCTAGGACATTTTGGTGGCCGAGACTTAAACATAATGTGTTGGGATATGTGGCATCCTGTGGGATCTGTCTCCGAGCCAAGTATGCTCCTGGTGCATCTCCTGGTGTCTTGCAGCCCTTGCCCACACTAGAATGACCATGGGTGGCAGTTTCATTGGATTTCATCATTGAATTACCACCATACAACCATTTTGTTGGTGGTGGATATGTTGACTAAAATGGCCATGTTATTCCGTGTTCAGGTCTTCCATCGGCCAAGATAACAGCTCAATTGTTTATCTCCCATGTTTTCCGGTTACATGGGTTACCAGACTGCAGGGTATCAGATTGGGGGGGGTACAATTTACGGCATGCTTCTGGCAGACCCTATTCACGAAACTGCAGGTTCAGGTGTGTCTGTCATCTGCTCATCACCCCAAAACTGATGGGGGCACAGAGAGAGTGAATGCTATTTTGGAGCAGTATCTCCACTGTTTCAGCAATACTCAACAAGACAATTGGGTGGAAGTGCTGCCAGTGGCAGAATTCATTTATAACAATGCTCAACATGCATCCACCCATGTCCCTTTTCTTTGCTAACTATGGGTTTCATCCATGACTTTTCCCTTAAGCCCCATCTGATTCCCCAGTTCCGGCAGTGGACACGTTTTTGCAGGAGTTAAAAGCCGTACACCACATGGTCCATGATCAACTAGAGAGAGCCAAGCCAGACTGACATCATCGTGATATTCCACCTTTAGTGGTCAGTGATCGGGTTTGGCTCTCTACTTGATATTTACCAATGACGCGACCATCGAATCAGCTCGATCACCATTACTTGGGACCTTTTCCGGTCGAGGTAGTAATCAATCCTGTGGCTTATTGTCTCTCCATGTGTATCCATCCTGTTTTTCATTGTTCCTGTTAGTCCCTGCCTCGGCCGACAGTCCGCATAGACCAGTTCCATCACTGCCTGCTCCAGTAGCTCCTCTGGGAGAGGAGGAGTACAAAGTGGATAGCATCTGAGATTCAGGCCAGTTGCGGGACTGATTTCGGTATTTGGTGGCATGGAAAGGTTATGGACCAGAGGACTTCACCTGGGTCAATGCCATTGATGTTCATGCTCCTCGTTTGGTCCAGGACTTTCATGCTCGGTTTCCTCAATGTCCTCGTCCACCTTGTCCTGCAGGAGGGGGCCCTGTGGGGAGGGGTGTGGTGGTCTGACATTTGAAAAATGAGAGACGCAGGGAAACGTCTGAGCAAATGCCAGCCCCGAGAGAACTCGGGTAGCAGTATTTATTTAAGAAAATGCAAGTACAAAATCAAAACAATTACCTCAACATTACCTCAGCAGTATTATCTCAGCCGGGCCTCAGCAAAGTGATAAAGTTCCCGTGAGAATATCCAGGCACCAAAAGTCTCATGGGAATGGCTCGGCTGGGTACTGTGAACTCTGACCGATATTCCTGGCCCATCTAAGCTTTGCAGACCCAAACAGGATCAAACTCCCATCATAAAGACACTACTGCCCTCATGAGGAGCATTTGTGAATCCCCAGATCTTATGCAAACTGTACGAGGACTTGCAGAATATGATGAAGATATATTACCACAGAGGGGGGATAGTGTCATGCCCCTGGTGGAGACTGATTTTGAGGAAGAGGAGGAACAGCCCACAGGGAGTGGGAGTGTGGCTTCAGAGGTGGTGGAGGAGGCTGGGGAAGGGCAGAGTTCAGCTGAGCAGTCAGAGGAGGATCCAGGCCCATCCCCTATCCATCCAAGGTCACGCAGGGAGGAGAGGATCAGGGAAAAGCGAGGTCTACTCAAGAAGAAATTACCATGATCCTCCTCATGGCTTGCAGGTGGGAGCTATGTATATAAGTTTGCAACTGGGTTTCTGATCACATCACAAAATTGTTTGTTACTATTTCCTGAGATCCAATTATATCAACAGTATTTCCATAATGTATTTAGGAAATGAAATAATATGTGAGGATGACTTGCATAGAGCATGTAAGTTATATTCCCACCTTTCGTACAATCCATTTAGAAAGGGCAGTGATATGAGGGAATGACTTTTGGGGGGTAGAGGAGAGATTCTGCCTGGGGAAGAACCAGATAAGAGGAGGACACCTACAGCTGCATAAAAAAGGGGTCGGTGGGAGATTTGTACTTTCTGACTCCCAAAATCCTGTCAGTGCAGCATTACAGCGAAATGGGCCTAGCTCAGGTTTTGTGTCTGGGCTTCCTGGGAGAGGATTACCCTGACAATTTTCTTCTTGACAAATCCATGTTTCTGATAACCAACCTGTTGTTTTCAGGGAGTTCATAAATCTCCTTTTTTCTGTTCAACTATATTTTGTCAAAATCTATATAGTTGGAATACAATCAAAAAATTTTGTGAACCGTTTTCCTTCACTTGTAAGATAGTGTCAACACCTATGTTCATAATGAAGCATGTCTGTAAATTAGACAACTACAGAAGAAAGATTCAAATGTGAAAAAGCATCTGGGATAAGGAACAAAGTTTTCTGCTTTTAAAATTGCTGCATGTTCCCATTCTAGTTCCACCCTTTCCTGGAGAAGAATGAGTTTGTCAATATTTCGGACATTAAACTCTACATAGACCCAAATGGAGAGGTAGCAGCAGATGTGGGCATTTCAAGCTCCTTGGTTCTTCCCAGGGATGATCCCAGGAGAGAGACTCTGGCGTATTTTGTAAGACAGAGACTTTATATCAACAAAGATGTTCTTTCACGGCTAAAGTTGCTCAACAAGGTAGGAGAAAATTTGGTGTCTTTCCTCTGTTTTCCAAAGCCTGAAGGCCTATTTCAAGAGGGCTGATGCTATTCCCCAAAGGTGGTTGATCTTCAGGAAGAATTGAATCTGGGCAGTAGAAACCGGAATTTTTTTTCTTTAGGTTGCTTGGGAGGCTTCGGTATTGTTCCATTTTGTGGACCACGTACAATTAACAGTCTCCATCAAATGGGTGAGAAACCCACAAGGGCTGGGGAATGGGTCGCTAGTAGCTTCTGGTTGTTTGCTCCTTGTGCCCAGAGTAGCAAAGAAGGCGGCAATTCTGTTAGTGTTTGGGGATAAACCCCCAAGCAGAGTATGCAGCAGCAGTCAAGCCAGGCAGGCAAATGAGAGAGAGAGTGGGCCCAAGAGTATACACACACTGGAGACAAAAACACTGTTTGTGGTTTTAAAAATAGTTATTTAATACACACAGAGATTAAGAAGTGTCATTCAGTCCATATGTCAGTATCCAGTATATCTATCCAGTTATCAAGTCAATTAACAGTCAGTACAATGTTCTTATCTGCTTGAATATCTTCTCCTTCCGATACCTTTCTCTCAAGGACAACGCTGAATCCTCAGCTCACCTAACAAACAGTCCTTGTGTTCAGGTGAAATGGTATCTGGCACAGTAGCCATCAAAAGCAAGCAGATAGACGTTCCAGCAGGCAGCAGACCAGGAACAGTAACCAGGTGCATCCAGAAGCCGGGGTATTACGTTTCCCTTCCTACCTTTATTACTGCCTGCAACCGCACCCACAATGACATTGCAGTTTCTTGTGCTTAAAGCTACATAGACACTTAATCCTAGGTTTACATATTTATTCAACCCAAACCTGGTTGGTGTATCCATATACCCAACATTCTCCCCTTTTGGGTGACATAAATATGTAATGCCTTTACATTCTTAACCCATATTTTTCACAACTCTCTAGATGCTTAATGGCACCTTGGGTTTTAGTAAAATGATCAGCTATATTGTCCTCCGACATGCAGTACTCCAGCTGTATCAATTTACTCAGTACAGACTGTCTTACATTAAGATACCTCAAATCTGTATGTTTACTTCTCGTTTTAACTGCAATATTAGTGGCCATTTGAATTGCTGCCTGATTATCTTCATGTACAACTATAGGGTAATCTACAGTTATACCCATATCCTTCAACATTTGTTTGTACATAATTAACTCAGTACACAATAAAGATAAACAGGAGAATTCTGCCTCCATAGTAGACAAACTTATATGCTGTTGCCTTATTGACTTCCAGCCTATTAATGTCTTACCTAGCATTATGGCTGTTCCTGAAGTCGACTTTCTAGTATCTCTATCTGCTGCAAAACTAGCATCTGCATAAGCACTCAATATGAGATCACCTTCTGGTTCTAAATACAGTGCATGGTGTAATGTTCCTTTAAGATATCTTAATATTCTTTTCAATGCTATCCAGTGACATTGAAGCGGGTCATTATTATGTCGTGCCAGCTGATTAATACTAAAAACAATATCTGGCCTTGACCAATTGCTAATATATGATAAGCTACCAATCAAAGATTGATATAGTTTCTTATCACACTTGGGACTTTGTGTATCCATTTTGCAAATATCCTGACTCATTGGAGTCTTTGCAGGCTTACAAAGTTCCATCTTATAATCTATTAGCAATTTCGATATCTTATCTTCCTGAGATATCTTATAACCTTTCTGTGTTCTCAATATATTCAAACCTAGATATCTCTTTATCTCACCTAATTGCTTGATTTTTATTTTCTTGGCTAATGATGTTATTATTTCATTTGCTTCATCATTAGTCTTAGTTATCAGAGCAATATCATCAGTAAACAACAATAATAATGATATTTTCCCATTCTTTTCTCTCTTAAATAGACATGGGTCGGCTAAACCAGCTTTAAACCCTATATTGTTCAGTTCCTTTACAATATACTGGTTCCATTCATAGCCCGATTGTTTAAGACCATAAAGGCTCTTCTTTAATAACCAACAATCATTATCATTGTCATTGTCATCCTTAAATCCATTAGGCCTTTTCATATAAACAGTATGTCTTAGTGGAGCATGCAAATAAGCAGTTTCCACATCAAGATGGTTAACTATATATTGCTTGCTTGCTGCCCACACTAATGCTGCCCTTAAAGTTGCTGCTTTCAGACTAGGTGCAAATACTTCATCATAGTCTTTTGCACTTTGTCTAAAGCCTTGGGCTACTAACCTTGCCTTATGGATCGTGTTTCCATCCTTATCTGTTTTTATTTTAAAAATCCATTTGCAGCCAATGGGTTTTTCATTACTAGGTAATCTCACGTTTTCATACACTTTCATATCCTTCAAAGACTTCAATTCTTTATTAATTGCTGCATACCATTTTTCTTTCTCTTTAGAAGGATATCTTTTAATCTCATCCACAGTATTTGGGATTCTATTTTCCTGGCACACTGTGTTAGCCTGGTATCTATCAGGCGGTCTAGAAATACGTGTAGTCCTTCTGGGTATTACTGGGCTTGGTTGAGTTACTACCTGTTCCTCATCCTCTGTTATTTCTTCCTCTAGGGGCTCTACTTCTTCCTGTACTTCTTGCTTTACTTCTTTCTTAAAGTGATAGGGATACTTAATGGGATTTCTGTATGATTCAATAACCACCTCGTTATTGCTATCCTGCTCTAACTTATCCCATCCTACGTGCTCTAGAAATTGGGCATTAGCACTACATAACACCTTAGATGTGCCTTTCTCCCAAAATCTATATGCCCTATGGTTAGCTTGGTAACCAACGAAGAATAATTGTTTAGCTCTATGTTGCCCTTTACGCCTGAGTTGTGTAGGGATATGCACCCATGCTGGTGCACCAAATGTGTGGAGGTAACTCAAATCAGGCTTCCTGCCATGCCACATGGTGAATGGTATTTCACCAGTGGTTGAGTTAACAACGTTATTTAATAAATGATTAGCACACATTGTGGCCTCCCCCCACAAAGAATCAGGTAACCCAGAATCAGTTAACATAGTACGGGTCATAGCCTGCAATGTTTGGCCTCGCCTTTCAACATATGCATTGTGTTGTGGTCTGTATGGTGCAGATGTCTTATGAGCTATTCCAGCTGCCTTTAATCTATTCTGGAATTTGCTATTAACAAATTCCATGCCATTATCTGTCACCAGGGTTATAATTTGCCGTTTGGTTTTTCTTTCAGCAAACTTTAACCAGTTGAAGAAATGCTGATATGTTTCAGTTTTGCTTTTCATTAGGTAGCAAAACCCATATCTAGAGTAATGGTCCATAATGCTCAGTATATATCGAGCACCCCCCATACTGGGTTTCTTTGGACCTATAATGTCTGCAAATACTACTTCTAAAAGTTCTTTAGTTTTGAAACCATTTAGCCTATTTGCAGGCAATATTTTACTCTTATCTTCACAACAGACATTACAACGCAAATACTTATCACAGGGCTTTAACCTTATTCCTTCAGATAACTCCACTGTACGTTTTAGCATTTTAAAATTCACATGCCCCAAACGTCTATGCAATAAATGGATACATTCATCATGAGGCTTGATATTATTAAATACAGTCTGTGCCTCCCCTTTCTTACTATCATGTAAGACATATAATGTTCCATTTAAAGCTGCAGTTACCTTTTTGCCATCTCTTTCCAGTATGCACTTATTATTCTTAAATGTAACCACATATCCTAGTTTATCTAATACACTTACAGAAAGTAAGTTCATTTTTAACTGTGGTACATATAACATTTTTATATTCTGGTTTAAACATGGACAATAAGCAATACCTTCACCCTTGGCCTTGAGGTGCCAACCATTGGCAAGTGATATACGTTGAGAGCTTGTAGACATTTTTATAAACTTTGTCTTATCTCTCGTGATGCAGTGGGATGCACCACTGTCCACCACCCATATATCATTCTTCATATCACAGTTGCTGTATGTGGCTAGTTCAAAAGATTTCTTTGGCTTCTTAACATTCTGGCTTTTTACTTTTCTGCAGAGTCTTGCCAAATGTCCTCTGCCTCCACAATTAAAACACTTTTTAATTGTGTATGCCGTTGAAGATAACTTCTCTTCTTCCGGGTGCTTTACTTTACACAGCTGGTCTCTTTCCAGCTTTGAAGATAATTTCTCTTCCTTATTCTTATCTTCCCTCAGCTGGTCACGTTCACTCCTTCTTCTGGCTTCCTCTAATAGCCTGCCGGTTATCTCAGTTATTGATAAACTGTCTTTTGGCAACACCTCTAATGCAGTCACAAAATCATCATAGGTTGGATCCAATGAAGACAATATTATGTATACTTGTTGCAACTCATTAAATATAAGCTCTTTTTCTTGCAATTGTTGAAAAATGCTTTTCATACAGTTTAAATGAGTTAACATGTCTCCATTTTTCTCAAGATGTGTTCTAAACAGCTTCCGTTTAAGATTGATATGAGCTCCTACACTGTCTCGAACATAAATCTTCCTAAGATTCTCCCAGCAGTCTGCAGCATTCTCCACTCCACGGATATGAATCAGTTGCTGGTCTGAGAGAGTCAGTCCTATGATGCACAACGCCTGCTCATTTTTTCGTTCATAGTCCTGTATCAGTTTATAATCCTCTTCATTATTAGGATTTAAGTTAGATACATCTGGTGGGTTTGTTATTATGTTCCACAAACCTTCTCTTCGTAGAAGTAAACTACACTTCAGTGACCATGAAACATAGTTTGTTCCATCTAGTCTGGATATCATGGACAGACTTGGCAAATTTACTTGTGCCATTTCTCTTGAGAAAAATAACTATTTAACAAACAGTTTGTACTTACAGTAATGTGCAACTCACCCCAGAAACTCTCACTGCTATAACCTGGTTAGTTAGACTGTGCACTCTGCTGGGCCCATAACCAATGTTAGTGTTTGGGGATAAACCCCCAAGCAGAGTATGCAGCAGCAGTCAAGCCAGGCAGGCAAATGAGAGAGAGAGTGGGCCCAAGAGTATACACACACTGGAGACAAAAACACTGTTTGTGGTTTTAAAAATAGTTATTTAATACACACAGAGATTAAGAAGTGTCATTCAGTCCATATGTCAGTATCCAGTATATCTATCCAGTTATCAAGTCAATTAACAGTCAGTACAATGTTCTTATCTGCTTGAATATCTTCTCCTTCCGATACCTTTCTCTCAAGGACAACGCTGAATCCTCAGCTCACCTAACAAACAGTCCTTGTGTTCAGGTGAAATGGTATCTGGCACAGTAGCCATCAAAAGCAAGCAGATAGACGTTCCAGCAGGCAGCAGACCAGGAACAGTAACCAGGTGCATCCAGAAGCCGGGGTATTACGTTTCCCTTCCTACCTTTATTACTGCCTGCAACCGCACCCACAATGACATTGCAGTTTCTTGTGCTTAAAGCTACATAGACACTTAATCCTAGGTTTACATATTTATTCAACCCAAACCTGGTTGGTGTATCCATATACCCAACAAATTCTGCTGACCGGGGCCTGATTCCAGGCTTGGACTGTGGAGAAAAAGAATAAAGGAGCAAGAAGAAGAAGCCAAAACAGAAAGGAGAAACAAAACGAAGAAGAAGAAGAAGAAGAAGAAGAAGAAGAAGAAGAAGAAGAAGAAGAAGAAGAAGAAGAAGAAGAAGAAGAAGAAGAAGAAGAAGAAGAAGAAGAAGAAGAAGAAGATCATCATCATCATCATCCATGGACATCATTCAACTGGTCAAACATAGATGTAACTAAATAATATTGGTAAAACATAATCTTAATAGATATATATGTGTCAGAATATTGAGTTAAGAATACTGGTTAATAATTTTTGAATAACTGGACAATTGAAAGTTTGTTGTATAAATATAGAACTCAGACCTTTAAATAATAATCATATAGGTATTTTGAAGTATTTTTATTCTGAGGTAAGCATATAATTAAGAACTCTAAAGAAATAGATTAATTGATATTTATATATAGATAAGAATTTAATTACTTTAATGAATTGGCTTTAAATCAATCAATTAATTAATTTAATTAATTAATTAAGCATATAAGACTTTTGATTTTGTGAGTAAATATATCTGTATTTGATTAATATTGAATTCTCTTAAATATTGTAATAGTTGAATAAGTTCAATAAGGAAAAATAGAAATAAGAGCTGATTGTGATTTTCCATAATAGAATTTTGGTAATTAATATTAAGAGCAACTTCGTTCTCTTCGCTGCTGATGTAAAGCTATTCAACACCACAGACAATACTGCTACCCTTCAAAAAGACCAACTATATATCATAATGGTCAAACAAATGGCAATTTCAAATCTCAACAAATAAATGCTGTCTTACATATTGGCAAAAAAAAAATCAGAAAATAAAGTACAAGCTGAATAGTCAAGACCTTCTTGATGATCCAAACTCTGTAAAGGACCTTAGAATACTCATCTCTGATGATCTAAGTGCTAGAGCCCACTGTAACTACATAGCCAAAAAGGCATTAAGAGTTGTTAACCTAATTCTATGTAGCTTTTTCTCTGGTAATATCACACTACTAACTAGAGCATACAAAACATTTCCTAGACCAATACTCGAATACAGCTCATGAGTATGGAACCCACATTACGTATCTGATATTAGCACAGTTGAGAAAGTCCAGAAATATTTCACAAGAAGAGTTCTCCACTCCTCTACTCATTATAGAATACCTTATGCCACCAGACTTGAAATTCTAGATCTAGAAAGCCTTGAATTATGCCGTCTTCGGTCTGTTCTAAGTATGGTATATAAAATCATACATTGCAATGACTTACCTGTCAATGAATACTTCAGCTTCATCCATAACAACACAAGAGCACACAATAGATACAAACTCAAGGTTAACCATACCAAACTTGATTGCAGGAAATGCAACTTCAGCAACAGAGTGGTCAATGTCTGGAATACTCTACCTGATCCTGTGGTTTCTTCCCCAAACCCCAAAAAACTTTAACCTTAGACTGTCTACTGTTGACCTCACCCCTTTCCTAAGAGGTCTGTAGGAGGTGTGCATAAGCACACCAACATGCCTACCATCCCTGTCCTATTGTTTCTTTTATTTTTCTTATATGTACCCATTTCGTGTATTCATAACTATGTATATAGTTATACCTAATCTTGGAAGCAGTTGACAAATCAAATAAAGAAATACATAAAAAATAATGTATGTATTAACATTACTGTTGAACTGAAAAGGAGAGGAAAATAGTGCTCTACTAGGGATAGTTGATGGTAGATTGGAAAGAGCTGCTACAGATAGTTAAAATGGTGACAACATCAATTATAAATGTAAAATCAGGAAAGAAAACTACAGCAACAATGTCTTCACCTATGGGGCAGATATCTATAGATGCAATGCTATTGGCAGAAAGAACTAGTTCAGCTCAAAGCCTGCAGACAGTACAGGCAACACTCACTATGATGCAGGAAATGATGGCAAAAACCCACAAATTGATAGAGAGGAAGCAGAAAGACATGAAAACAGAGATGAGAACTGAAATAGGACAAGTGAAAAACAAAATACAAAATTTGAACAGTAAGATTGGAAAGATGCAGGAAGAAGGGATAAAAAATGAACAGAAATTAAATTTAGTAGAAGCAAGAACAGAGATGGTGGAGAAGAAATGAGGATTCAGAACAAAATTGGAAAGTACTTTACTGCGAACTCTGGGATTAGATGGTACACATGGAATTAGAGAAGGCATCATTTCATCTTAGGTTCCAAAATGTGGTGGAAGACAAAAAGGAAGATTTACATGCAATTATGATGAATCTGAAAGCGGCAGCTTCACAGAAACTCAAACTGGAAATTGAAAATTATGTAGACGAGGTCTACAGAGTATATACACACTATGCGAGGAGACATAGATTACCCCGAGAGGTTCACATTCGATTTGCGAGGAAGACAACACGAGACCTGCTCTATAGTAAGACCAGAGATGAATCCCTTGTATACAAAGATCATGAAGTGGTTACACTGAAATAAATACCTAGGAGAGTCAAAGAGCAGAGAAGGGGCTACCAATTTTTATCAACTCAGCTTATTAGAAATGGTATTCCATTTAGGTGGCTCACCCAAGAGGGGCTTTTAGTTTCGTGGCAGGACAAAAAATACAAAATTGATACAATTGAAAAAGCACAGGAATTTCATGACAAACACCTAGGACCTGAGGAAGAACAAGAAAGTAGAGACGACTAAATACAAGAAGCCAAGAGGAACAACGCTCCGGAGAAAAAGAATCTGATTCACACTCTGAACCCCAAAATCTTAGAGAAGAAGGGGAAGACAAGGACCCAGCCACTTCGCTATCCCCCACCATTGCCCTTAACTTCTCTGGCCAGGAGAGGGAGGGAAGGGTGAGGGGCAGGGCCAGCTGCTTGAGCAAGGTGAAGAGATGGCGACCAAGCACAGGCAAGTAGAAGCCAGGGAACGGCAGCTCCTGAGGGGCTTTGAGGTTGGACAGCCTGGAACAGCTGAGATCTGAGTGAGCATTGCACCACAGGTTCACCCGATCACCCACTTCTTTGGTGTTGGCTTTACGGAGCCACAGGGTGAGGCCTGGGTTGACATGCGACAGCAGTGCCTT
Organism: Pseudonaja textilis; assembly: GCF_049901715.1. Classification (NCBI taxonomy): domain Eukaryota; kingdom Metazoa; phylum Chordata; class Lepidosauria; order Squamata; family Elapidae; genus Pseudonaja; species Pseudonaja textilis. The sequence continues at coordinate 244,466 of NW_028262877.1, forward strand.
TAGCTGCGCTTGCTTGTAAGTGTCCAAATAATATGGTGAAGACACCGGAGGAGTTGCTCAGGTAGACCTCCTCCTCCTGCAGAAAATGGGTTCCCTCAGCTAAGAAGGCAAGGAGCTGCAGCTTGACTCACTCAATTCCTAGGACTACCCAAAATGGTCCCAATTCAGAACAGAGAGGGCAGCTAACCCTGGCAATCCCCCTTTCCCTCGGTGCTCTGACTTCCTGTGGCCTGCCACTGGCCTGAATGCTAGAAGGCCACTTCCCCGCATCTCAGTGGTGCTCCTGTGCCGGCCACTGTAGGACCCTCCACCTCCTTCCCCAAATTCTCCCTCAACTTCGAAATGATGACGCCTGTTGCCAACATGGGTGCGACCGGGAGGGAGTGGCAGGGCCAACAAGGGGTGATTGTTCCGGGTCCTACAAAGGGGCTGCAGGCAGGAAAAGGAAGGGATGGCAGGCAAATGGGCCATGCTGCCTGGTCACCCACACACATATCTTTGCCCCACACCGGCAAGGCCCAGGAGCTGCAGAGAATCCCAGCTACATTTTGCTGTACCGGAGGACATGTGGAGAGGCTTGTGTTCTCCTGGGATAGCAAGAGAGTCTTTCCCGGCACAGCAAAAAGTTTGGAACTTCCCCCTCCAAATGGGAAAGGGGTGGCTCTGGGTGGCAGAGAAGCAGCCTACTTGAATCCTGTTTCTCTCTGCTGCCCGGAGCTGTGCTGGGAAAGACAGCAGTAGGAGAACATGAGCCTCTCCACATGTCCTCCAGTATAGTGAAATGTAGCTTGGGTCCCCACCAGTCTGCATCTCACCCCCTGCCTGGATTCCC
>NW_028262877.1:245397-296333 GCF_049901715.1 Pseudonaja textilis
TTTCATTAGCAGATTGAAAGTGGCTATTGAAAGGCAAATTGACAATCAATTTGCCCGGAATGAAGTGCTTTTGAAGTTAGCAGTAGATCAGGCTAACGCAGATTGCCAAAAGGTGGGGAGTCAGACTTTTAACATGGAGACTTTAGTTCTGGCTCTCCGGGCAGGAAATGCTAAAAAAGAAACTTTTTTTAATTGTGGGAAGCCTGGACATTTTAAAGCGCAATGTCGGGCTCCTGGGGGGGGTCAAAGTCAGCAAAATGAGAGATCAATGGGACAGGGTGTGACCTAAATCAGTAAATCAGCCTATATCAGATGCTCCTACAGTCTTTACTGATGGAGGGAAAGTTTTTTGTGCTTGTGTTTGGAAAGATAAATTTGGAATTTGGCATACAAAAGTGACATCAGAGCAGAAGTCTGCCCAGCAGGCAGAACTTGCTGCTGTAGTTTTGGCTTTTCAAAATTTTCAAAATCAGGATTTTAATCTAATAGTGGATTCTTTGTATGTATATAATTTGTTACCCTTTGTAGCAGGTTCTTATTTGTCTCCTGGAATATCACCTAATATTCTACGTTTGCTTTTGTTGTTGCAAGAATGTTTGGAGCAGCGTATGAATGTGTGTTTTATTGCTCATATCCGTAGTCATAGTAATTTACCTGGAATTTTATCACAAGGCAATGCCAAAGCTGACAGTGCTGTAACTTCAGTTCTCACTGTCCAGCCATGGGACAGCCATAGTTATTTTCATCAAAATGCTAAAGCGTTGGCACATCAATTCAAGCTTACTGCTGCAGAAGCTGCTGCCATAATTCAACAATGTCCAACTTGTTCAAAGCAAGGCACAGCTATTCCTATGGGAGTCAACCCCAGGGGTTGAAACCTTCAATGATTTGGCAAATGGATGTTACTCAGTATCCATCATTTGCACCTTGGAAGTATATACATGTGACTGTGGATACTTATTCAGGATTTCTAATGGCTACTCCTCAAAGAGGTGAAGCGGTTAAACATGTCATCAATCATTGCATTAAGACATTTTCAGTCGCTGGTACGCCTCAAACTTTAAAAACAGACAATGGTGCGGCTTATCAGAGCACAGTCTTTGATCAGTTTTGCAAACAGTGGTCCGTGGAACATAAATTTGGAATTCCATACAATTCCACAGGACAAGCTATTGTGGAGCGTTATAATGGCACGCTCAAGAACATGTTAGCTAAATTAAATAAAAAGGAGGGAAGCTCCTGGGGCTTCCGGCAATTCAAGATCATTTAAATCTTGCTTTGTATACTTTAAATTTTTAAATTTGTCTGGTAACCCCCTGCGAGCGCGGCCAGCAGGCATTTTTCTTCCCCTTCTACAGATGCAGTGAGGCCTCGAGTGTTGGTGCGATTCCTTCCGGATCCGGCATGGGTTCCCGCTGAGCTGATTACGTGGGGACGTGGTTATGCAGCAGTAGAACATCTTGGTCAAATTCGTTGGGTTCCTGGTCGATGTATCCGGCCTGATCATTCACAAGCGCCTTCGCAGGTGCCAGTGAGGATGTTCCTGATTCTCAGGATGGCGTTCCTGTGGTTCCTGATTCCGTTCCTGATGTTCCTGATTCTCAGGATGGCGTTTCCGTGGTTCCTGATTCTCTTGATGCCGGCAGTCCAGGCGTGGCGCTGTGAAAGCTGGGAAAAGATGACTGCTTATCTGAGATTATCAACTTGTATGCAGCAGGTTCCTTTGGGGAATTGGACTAAATTAATCTGCAAACAGCGGCATCTTTTGATTTTTCCAGCATATTGGTCCTGGCATAAGGGTCAAGACATTCTTTACTCGGGACCTGATAAGGATATTATATCTTCAGCCTGTGCTACAACTCTGATTCTGTTTAATGTTTCTGTTTCAGACTATGGACAATATTGGTGTCAATTGGAGTTGCCTAAGTTACTTTACACAACTTCTTTTTCCATTCGTCTTATGCCTCCACGGACTCTAATGCGGAGGCGGAGAGCTGCCATTATCTCAGAAACTAGAGACCTTGGTGATAATTTATGGAAGGAAAATTCCTACATCAAGGACGTTCGGATTGCAGCAAAGAGTTTAAATGTAACTAATTGTTAGCTTTGTATGCATGTACCCACCTTTTGGAATAGCTATGAACTATAGAGATATTCATATTTTAAATAATTTTACTGTTGCTATGTTTTATGATACTGTTGAGAATATTAAGATGTTAAATGAAGAAGTGTCTGAAATTCGCCAAGTTACTTTATGCTTTAGATATAATGTTAGGAGTTTGTGCTTTAATTCATTTACATTGTTGTGTTTTTATACATAATTATGAGCCTAACATTACAAGAACTGTTCATGATATGGAAGACCGCATAGCTGAACACGAAGCAGGAAAAGATGGCTTCAATAAGTCACTTTGGGCTTTGCTATGGGATTGGCTTCCTGACAGCTCATGGTTACGTTTATTGTTTCAATTAGTTGTAATAATTGTTATTACACTTATTATGTTATGTTGCTGTATTCAATGTATTCCTAATCTATTTCAAATGTGTGCCTCAGCCTTAAGTGTACGAAACCAAGTTTGCGAGGGAACTGTGTATTTTGCCACTGAAACACCCCCTATCTTTGAATAAATAAAAAAGGAGGGAATGTGGTAATATATCCATCATATTCTGCAAGTTCTTGTACAGCTTTGTAAGATCTGGGGGTATCACAAACGCTCCTCATGAGGGCAGTAGTGTCTTTATGATGAGAGTTTGATCCTGTTATCTGCAAAGCTCAGAGGCCAGGAATCTGTGTGGGAGTTCACAGTACCTATCCGAGCCATTCCCATGAGACCTTTGGTGCCCTGCTTTCTCACGGGAACTTTATCACCTTCGCTGAGGCCTAGCTAGATAATGTTGCTGAGCTAATGTTGAAGTCATTGTTTTGATTTTGTATTTGCATTTTCTTAATAAATACTGCTACCCGGGGGCTCTCGGGGCTGGCAGTTGCTCAGACGTCTTCCCTGCGTCTCCCATCATTTTTCAATTCTATCTATCTATCTATCTATCTATCTATCTATCTATCTATCTATCTATCTATCTATCTATCTATCTATCTATTCCTGCCTGCTTGCCTGCCTATCTATCTATCTATCTATCTATCTATCTATCTATCTATCCATCTAAATATCTATCCATTCAATTTACTGGTCACCCATCTTATCACAGGGAAACCCTACAAAGATGGCAGTGATGCCCACTGTGTGGTGGATGGTGCAAACTGATTTCTAGTGACATGATTTCTGGAGATCTGGTTGCTCTTCCTCTGTTGTGGGGATCTTCTATTGGTGGGGAGGGACCCCTCTGACCTTCCCAATTTCTGGGGCCGAGACTGTTTATACCAAAAAACCTCCAAAGGGTTTGAAGGTGCTGTTGGAACTCCTTTGTTCCTGGTTTAGTTGCACCCATTGTTCAGGGAGGATGTTTCTTCACTGGGGGGGACATTAATATGGACTTCTTGGCCCAGAAGGGGGAACTGTGGGGGGCTGACTGTGGGGGGGAACTGAAGGGACAGGCAGGCCCATCCTGTCAGGGAGGAGCGGAGGAAGGCCCGTATCCCAGGTCCTCCGCTTGGAAGTTCTCCCCCTGAACGTCCCTCAGATTCTGCACTCAGGGCCTGCAGACCAGATCCTGGGTGGCTCCGGGTTCAAGCTGTGGCTTTTCAAGGCCAGGTTGATGTGCGATGAGACTCTCTCCTCCTCCAGGAGGTTCTCAGATGTGTCTGACCAAAGCCGGGTGAGGCCCAGAGGGGAGGAAGCCCCTCCTGGGTCAGGAATGAGCCCACCCCAACTTCTGGGTTTGTCCCAGGGAGACCCCAGAGGAGGGAGGAGGGGGGCAATGGTCATCCAAGGTTTCTCACCGGCCTTAAGGAGGCTCCATGTGGACCTCTGGCTTCTCTCAGGGGGGCTGCGAGGATCATGGCCTGGTCAAGCATGTTGTGTGAACAGGGTCCTCACCAGAAGAAAGGGGTCCCCAATACAGGTAGTCCTCAACTTATGACCACAACTGAGCCCAACATTTCTGTTGTTAAGTGAGACATCCATCAAGTGAGTTTTGCCCCATTTGATGGCCTTTCTTGCCACAGTCATTAAATGAGTCATTGCAGTTGATAAGTTAGGAACCTGGTCATTAAGTGAATTTGGCTTCCCCATTGCTTGTCAGAAGGTCATAAAAGGGGAATCACAATGGTCCTGGGATGCTTGTACTGTCATAAACATGAAACTATGGCCAATTCTGAACTCTGATCTCTGCATTTGATGCTGCAAAGGTCATTAATTGTGAAAAATGGTCCTAAGTCCCATTTCTCAGTGCAGTTGTAACTTGGATCGGTCACTAAATGAACGGTTGGAAGTCGAGGCCTGCCAGTGTATCTCCTCTTGATCAGCTTCTCTCCCAGGAATTCATTTTCTTCTGAGTCCCCATCATCCACTGACTCCTCAGCCAACAGGTTCAATCTCTGGAAACAAACCATGGTTAAGAGGTGCAGGTGTGAATGCAGCCACTGGGGAAGAGACCGGGTTCAGTGGGTCGTGTGGATCCCCTGGAGTCAGTTGGGTGGGGTGGGGGTTCAATCCTGGGGGCCCTGAGTTCCAGTGCTGCCTGGGGAGCCAAGCCAGCTAGGATGCTCTGGGCCAGCCGCTCTCTCAGAGCCCTGGGAAAGAGACAATGGCAACTGCTTCTGAGCAGCCTGGCCAAGATCTCTGGGCTGGCCTCCCCTGGGGGCTTCCGGACCACCTTCCTGTCCATCTGGCTGAGGCTGAGGGGCCTCTTGGGCCTGGCTTCCTCCTTGCCGGTCAAGTGGCCTCCAATGGGCTGGATTCGGGGAGGGTTTGGCAGGGGCTTTGCTGTGAGGAGGGGGACAGAGGGGTCTCCAGTGCATGGGGGTCTGCAGGGTCCGCCCCTCCCTAGTGAGGGCAGGGAGGGAGGGGGCTGGGGAGAGGGAGGCAGGGGGAGCCCCACCCCATCTGGTCTGGGAAGCTCAGGTGCTGTTGGAAAGCCCACCTCTGAGGGAGGGGCCCTCCTAGGGGCTAGTGGGCTGCAGTGGGGAGGGGAGGTCAGCCTGGGCCCCTGCTGCCAATTTCCCCCTTGGGGCAACCAGGTGCTTCTTCCTCCTCCTGCTCTGGGAAGTGGGGCGCCCCATGGAGGGGGCTCCCTCTGGCCTTGATGGGCAGGTGGGGGGAACTTCTGCATGGGGGTCCAGGGCAGGGGGCAGCAAATAGGGGGGGAGGGATCCCCAGTTTGCATCTCTTGCCAAGATCCGAGACTGGTGTGCCAGCTTTGCACCTGGCAGGTGTGCAGCCCACCAGCTCCTGGTCCCGGCCAGAAGGAAGGGCCGAGGCCGGAGGAGAGTCTCTTGATCCTTTCAGAAGTCAGGAAACGGCTTTCCAGGCTAAAGGAGACCCCAAAATCAGGGAGGTCAGACTGAAGCCCAAGAGCTCTGCCCTCCCCCCAAATCTCTACCTGTGCCTGAGCTCATTTCCCTCAGAACCCCGAAGGGGTTCAAGGCCGTTTCTTTCCCAGGGAGGCGGAGGAGGAAGATGGATGGATGGAGGGAAAAGAGGCAGGAGGGGAATCGGGTGGAAGGAGGAGGAGGAGGAGGAGGAGGAGGCCAGGAGAAACTTCCCTGCAGCTCTGCCAGGACTTATTAGGGAATCCTCCTCTTCCCTCCCTACTGTGGCGGTTTCGCTCTTTCCTGGGCAGAGGGTCCTCGACCTTCATTGTTCTGTTTAGTGACCATTCAATGCCACAGTGGCACTAAAAAAGTGACTTAGAGCCCCTTTCCACCCTTGCAGCCCTGGCAGCCTCCCTGGCATCCCAGGATTAACATTTAAACAACTGTCTCACACTTATGAAGGCCACAGTGTCCTGGGAGGGTGTCACGTGATCCCCCTTTGTGACCTTCAGGCAAGCAAAGTCAGTGGAGAAGCCGGATATGCCTAAGAACCATCTGGCTCACTTAACGTCTGCAGCTATTTGCTTAGCAAACAGGGCCAGAAAGGTCATCAAGTGGATTAAAGCCCACTTAACAGACGTCTCCCTGGGCAACACAAGTGGTGGGGCTCCATGGCGGTCGTAAGTGGAGGACTCTCTGCCTCATTCGTCTTTCCTTCCTGGAGGTCTCAGGGCTGCCTTTTGAGGCTGCCTCAAGGGCTTTTCCAGGCTGCCCTGCGTTGGGCGCCCCACGTCTCTTCTTGCCAGGCCCCCCAAGAAAGGGGTTGGGGGGCTCCTGGAGGCCCCAGGTCTTCTGGTTGTGGGGATGCGGCACTTATAGTAGGCTCTGCGGCCCCTTTGGCCTCCCCACCTCCGAGGCTTTGAAGATGCCCTTGAGGTCCCTGTGTCCCAGGTCTCCAGCCGTTGGGGGGTTTCACTCCCATGCACCCCTTGGCCCAGGAGGGAGAACTGGGGGTCTGAGACAGGAGGGGGGAGCAGAGGAGATGGGGGCAGGGGGGGCAGGAAGCACCAGATGCCCAGGGCAGCCCCATCACCCAGAGCAGGAGGAGCTTCCCTGCGTGGAGGGAGGAGGAGGATCCTGCAGGCTGGGAGAGGAGGAGAGGCTCCCACCCAGGCGGCCCAGGGGGGAAGGGGAGCTCCAGAGCCAGAGAGGGAGGCAGAACTGGCCGGGCTTCTCCCCAGCCGCCTCCTCGGGTGGTTTCCTGGCTGTGTGGCTGGGAAGGCCGGCCCCACCGTGGTTGTCCAGCCCCTCCCTAGGAACCTCCAGGTGGGATGAACCCTCCACCTTCCCAGGGAGGCCATTCCATGCCTGTAGGTCTCTGCAGGTCCTGGCTGGTCTTTTCCCCACTCTTGGAGACCCCTGGAGAACTGGGCTCATGGCAGGCGATTCAAGGAGGGAAGAGCTCAGTCTTGGATTCAGGAAGTGCCACTCAGAAAGTGTCACCTTAGATATTCCCCCAGGCTGCTTTCTTGGGGTGGGTGGATGCTTTCCAGGTGACAAAGGTCTAGGGGGGAATGACAGTCGTCTTCATTGGCAAGTGTGGAATGAAGGGCAACAGGCACCAGCGGTTCTGATCAAGCTGGCTAACAAGATGCCCGCAAGGAGGTTTCCTCCACTGGAAACGACCCCCTCAACTCCTGAATTTGGCCACCCGGTTCTGTTCTGGACATTGGATCTCTCCCCACTTTTGAGCAATGGCTTTGATGAGAGGAGGGAGGGAAGGAATCTTAGAATTTAAGAGGGATTTCCAATACCAGAGAAGACCAAAGGGCCCATTCAGGCCTTGGATTTTGGAGGAGTCCATGAGGCTGCCTGGGTCAAAGGGGATTAAAATGAGGATTTATTTGAAATTGTGCACCTGGAAATGGACTGAAATGAGTCTTGCAGGACTGATGTGTCCCCTTTTGAAAGAAACCTCTCAAGGGGGAAAGGGACCATGAGAGCAGGAGGGCCAGAGCCTGAAATTATGCAGGGACAATCAAGGCCTAAATCTTAGGCCAAGCCAGGAATTCTCCACATTCAGGGCTTCCTGGCTAAGGACAGGACATAATTCTGCATTATTCCTTGTATTTTTCCATTCACTGTACTGGTTTCCAAGGTGGCAGCTGGAAAACTCCCTGGGGAGCCAAGAGGGAGGAAGAAATACATCCCCAGCCTTTCCCTTCATCATAGGGGGGAAGAGGCTCCTCTGCAGGGCTGGGAATGAGCCCGTGAAGAAGGACTCGGCTCCAAGTTTCAGAGCTCCAGATTTGGAAATTCATCTGTGGGAAGCAAATATGCTTTTCTTGGTGAAAGGAAACAAGGCTGAGATGTGGTGATGAAAGAAGGAGCAATCCTGGCTAGTTTATGCCCAGGTTTCCTGCCCTCCTGAAAGGGCTCCCTGCAGATGGTGGCCCTCAGTGGGCTCAGGGCCCCTTCCCAGAGAGCCAACCCTCCCCCGTGTCTCAGGCTGGGTCTCCTCTACGCTTTTCTGGGCACATTGGGCCATTTGCGGGGGAGTCAAGGGCCCACCCACCCTCCAAAATGGGGAGGCAAGGCGGGGTCCCGAAGCAGCAGCTGTATCATACCAAAACAATCCCCAAAATTGGAAGTGGCAGCAGGTGAATGAAAACCAACCTGATAGCAACCTGTCTGTCCATGAAGGTCCTGCAGTGAATATGGGAGACAACCTTCCTTCCTCCCTGGACCTTCCCCTCATCCACCCATGGTCCCACCCAAATCACCCTGGATAAAAAGACCCTGGTTGCAACTGGAGCCATGTGGGATCAACTGCTTGGCCAGGACACGGAGGGTGCAATGGCTCAATGGGTGGCCTTTCTCTTTGCCTATCTTCAAGGATGTTAATACCTCCAACCCTGCACCTGTGTGAGGCTGAGGAGGTCTCCTCTCCTCCTAACCCCACCCCGTTCCCTGCTTTCCTGGCTGGGGACTGGAGGGTCCCCTCGCTCTGGCAAAACCTCCAGGGGCCTTTGGCAACAGAGCGAGGCTCCCTGGAAGCAGCAACCCAGGAGAGTCAGCTGGTTGCCAGGATGGCAGCTGGTTTTGCCCCCTCTGATCTGATCCCTGGTGGCCTGTGGGGCTGTGAGAGAGGTTGGGAGTCCTGGCAAGGCTCTCTCCCCAGAGGAGGAGGACCGAGAATGCCGGCCTTTTCTCCGTGTTTTTATGGGGGGATTCAAGGATGAAGTCAAGGCCTCTCCTGTCCCTCCAGCCACCCCCTGAGGAGCAGGCCAGAAGCCCTCAATACCGCATGGACCAGCGGAAGAGGCTGCCTTCAGAAGTGGGGGGGCTCTGTCCCTGGAGGTCTTCCAGGATAGCCTGGACACTCCTTTGCATGGAATGGTCTGGGGTCTCCTGCTTCGGCAGGGGGTTGGAAAAGATGACCCCCAAGGTCCCTTCCAGCTCCAACATGGAGTCTTCCACTTACAAAAATCTGATGACTGAAGTTACAACGGCACTGAGAAAAGTGACTTATGACCAGTCTTCATACTAACAATCATTCCAGCACCCCATGGTCACGTGACAAAAACTCAGGTGTGTATTTATGAGACTTGCAGTACCTTGGGGACATTGGGGTCACTGGAAGACTTGCTTAACAACCGCATGATTTAACTAAGCACCACACTCATTTGCTTCACAACTGAGGCAAAAAAAGTTGGTAAAATGACACAGAACTTACTTAGCAACAAAAATTGTGGCTAACTAGGTCTCCTTGGATGAAAACATCTAAGCAAGAGGACCTGGAAGCCTCCACCTTCTCTGGCTTGGTGGGATGGCCAATGGCTCTCATGGAGATTGTCAAACAACATAGTTGGAGCTCGGCTCCCACACCAGCTATCTTACCACTTTTCCTATTCATTCTCTCACAGATACACTATTAGCTGCTCTCAGTATGAATAAGGTGTCAAATTCATTGGCAGTGGCTGAATAACAAATTCCTCTGAATGATTTTCAGAGTTCCCTTTAGCAAGATTTATTGAGATGTAGAGAGTTGCAAGGATTACAATCATTCAAACATTTCCCATTGAAAAATGTAGACATGATTTCTGCACATTATCTAAGTTGAAATAGTTAGTGTCTACTTTGAGATAAAAGGAAATTTTACAATTCTTTAAATGTCATGTGTTATGTCTTATGTTTTTACAATTGTTCTGGCTGTGAGATGCTCCTTTGTGTTCAGCTCTGGCCTCAGAAGGATAATGTAGCACTTGGGGATGAAGATGCAGCCCAGCAGACCAGCACTGGAGGCCAGAATGGAGAAGACCTGCACAGCCACCATGTGTTTCCCTTTGGTGCTCAGGTAGGTGGGCACAAAAGTCACCCAAACACTGCAGAAGACCAGCATGCTGAAGGTGATCAGCTTGGCTTCGTTGAAGGCCCCAGGCAGATTCCTGGCCAGGAAAGCCACCGTGAAGCAGACGGCAGCCAGGAAGCCCATGTAGCTGAGGGTGATGTAGAACATGACAACGGCCCCTTGGTTGCATTGCAGGATGATCTCTCCAGGCTGGGAGTGGAGATCAGAGTCAGGGAAGGGGGGAGAAACTCCCAGCCAGATGGAGCAGATGATAACTTGGACGGCAGAAGAAGACAGGATGATGGAGTTGGCCAAGCTCTTCCCCAGCCATCTCTTTGCTCGGTTTCCTGGTTTTGTGGCCAGGAAAGCCAGCACCACCATGATGGTTTTGGCCAAGAGAGAAGAAACAGCGACCGAGAAGATGATGCTGAAAACCGTTTGTCGGAGAAGGCAGGTGGCTTTCTTTGGTTGACCAATGAAGAGAGAAGAAGACAAGAAGCAAAGCAGGAGGGAGACCAGGAGGATGTAGGAGAGGTCCCGGTTGTTGGCTTTGACAAGGGGAGTTTCTCGGTATTTAATGAAGATGATTAAAACAAGGCTTGTAGTTAGGAGCAAGAATAGGGCAAAAGAGACCAGGATGATGCCCAGAAGTTCTTCATAAGACAGGAAGGTTATCACTTTGGGGATACATTGGACTCTTTCTTTATTTGGGTATTTATCATCTGGACACTTGGTGCATTTTTCTGTATCTGAGGGGGGGAAAAAACCAACCGCATATTTCTTTGTCCTTTGCATTTCTAGATATATTGTACGTTTTTTGGAAACAAGTGATTATTGAGAGCATTTTCTGGGATGGATTTCTTAATATCTCCAGAGACAGAAAATAAGTGTATCACTTGTTAAAAAAATATAGCTATGGTATATTTTTGACAGGCTATGAAATTGAGTGAAGGCTTAGGACTTGAACAATTTCCTTTGTAATGTTCAGAATATTGATAGGAACCTCCATTACTAAAGGTAAATAATAAATCAATTAATCTTTCTAGAGAAACTTATCTGTCAGGTGGCAATTCTTGTCATACTTGCCTCAGAGGATGCTGGCAGATCAAATGACTGTTGCAAATAATTTGGAATGGCCATTGGAGCAGTGGTGATATGGATGCAGCCAGATACAGGAATCACTATCCATGCCACCACATTATGTATCTCATGTATCAGCAATACCTTTTCAGTGTTCCTCAAAGGGAAACCCATGTAGACTGCATTGCAATCCTCCTTTCAGGAGGTGGACCTAAAACAATTCCTCGTGTTTCAAGGAACTCAGGTGTTCCTAGAGAAGTAAATGTGGAAGGAAGGACACATCCAAGGTAAAAAGAAGAAATGTTTTCTCTGGCAGTAGTAAAGCTTGCCCAATCTGCCACAACCACTTCTCTCGATCAGCCCTTCCTTCACAGTCTTTTTGTTCTTCTGTTTAGAGAAGAAATGGGGCATTTTTGAAATTAACCGGAAATCAATTCAGCTTAAAAGTCTTTTTTAATTCACACTTTCATGACAATGCTCTGGATGGATCCAGTTCCACCAGGCCTCCCATTTTCCTCTGGTGTCACCCACCTTTCTGAGTGGAGAAGGTCCCCTCCGGACAAGAAACACAGTCGTAACAGCAAACTGGCTCTTCTTCTCGAGCTCTCTTGACAAATCCAGGATGACAACTTTCCACACATTCAGATTGAGGAAAGGACTGAGCAGAAAAGAAATAAGATTCCCAAAGGAAATGTGTTAGGACTCTCCATCCATAGAAAATGGAGGTAAAAATGGATATTAGATATTAGCCTCTGGTCTTCACTTAAGTAAAGACAAAAATCTCTCACTATTAATGATTGGAGATACAACTTCTGGAAGATTCTTCCTTTAGTTCCTCTCTTTTGCTTTTGGCATCTCAGATTGCCAAAAAAAAAAGAAAGGACTTTATTAAATAGAAAAGTCTGGAGAGATTGAACCAGTGGTGGGATTTTACTGGTTCTGCCCAGTTCTATAGAACCGGTTGTTATGATTCTGCACAGTTCAGAGAAATGGCAACTCGCATCACTGACTGGCCCCGCCCCTCTCCACCAGCCCCTCCCCTCCACACCCAGTCAGTCCTTATTGTGCATGCATGGCATCGGCTGCAGCCTGCTTTTGCCCACTCACCAGACCATTCCTGCATGCATTCCACTGTAGCCCTTCCTGATATCCCTGGGTGAGTGAGGGTCTGCAAGCTCTGGGGCCCAGTCGCCTAGCTGCACTGCCGGTCACCTTTCCCCCCCCACTCCACTTGCGTTTTGCTGCCGCCACCCATCGCCTTAACCCTGCCAGGTAAGGCTCAGCAGCAGCAGGGAATCCAGGCAGGGGGTGAGATGCAGACTGGTGGGGATCCAAGCTACATTTCACAATACTGGAGGACATGTGGAGAGGCTCGTGTTCTCCTACTGCTGTCTTTCCCAGCACAGCTCCGGGCAGCAGAGAGAAACAGGATTCAAGTAGGCTGCTTCTCTGCCATCCAGAGCCACCCCTTTCCCATTTGGAGGGGGAAGTTCCAAACTTTTTGCTGTGCCGGGAAAGACTCTCTTGCTATCCCAGCAGCAGGAGAACACAAGCCTCTCCACATGTCCTCCGGTACAGCAAAATGTAGCTGGGATCTCTGCAGCTCCTGGGCCTTGCCGGTGTGGGGCAAAGATATGTGTGTGGGTGACCAGGCAGCATGGCCCATTTGCCTGCCATCCCTTCCTTTTCCTGCCTGCAGCCCCTTTGTAGGACCCGGAACAATCACCCCTTGTTGGCCCTGCCACTCCCTCCCGGTCGCACCCGTGTTGGCAACAGGTGTCATCATTTCGAACTTGAGGGAGAATTTGGGGAAGGAGGTGGAGGGTCCTACAGTGGCCGGCACAGGAGCGCCACTGAGAAGCGGGGAAGTGGCCTTCTAGCATTCAGGCCAGTGGCAGGCCACAAGAAGTCAGAGCACCGAGGGAAAGGGGGATTGCCAGGGTTAGCTGCCCTCTCTGTTCTGAATTGGGACCATTTTGGGTAGTCCTAGGAATTGAGTGAGTCAAGCTGCAGCTCCTTGCCTTCTTAGCTGAGGGAACCCATTTTCTGCAGGAGGAGGAGGTCTACCTGAGCAACTCCTCCGGTGTCTTCACCATATTATTTGGACATTTACAAGCAAGTGCAGCTAAAGGCACTGCTGTTGCATGTCAACCCAGGCCTCACCCCGTGGCTCCGTAAAGCCAACACCAAAGAAGTGGGCGATCGGGTGAACCTGTGGTGCAATGCTCACTCGGATCTCAGCTGTTCCAGGCTGTCCAACCTCAAAGCCCCTCAGGAGCTGCTGTTCCCTGGCTTCTACTCGCCTGTGCTTGGTCGCCATCTCTTCACCTTGCTCAAGCAGCTGGCCCTGCCCCTCACCCTTCCCTCCCTCTCCTGGCCAGAGAAGTTAAGGGCAATGGTGGGGGATAGCGAAGTGGCTGGGTCCTTGTCTTCCCCTTCTTCTCTAAGATTTTGGGGTTCAGAGTGTGAATCAGATTCTTTTTCTCCGGAGCGTTGTTCCTCTTGGCTTCTTGTATTTAGTCGTCTCTACTTTCTTGTTCTTCCTCAGGTCCTAGGTGTCGTTCATGAAATTCCTGTGCTTTTTCAATTGTATCAATTTTGTATTTTTTGTCCTGCCACGAAACTAAAAGCCCCTCTTGGGTGAGCCACCTAAATGGAATACCATTTCTAATAAGCTGAGTTGATAAAAATTGGTAGCCCCTTCTCTGCTCTTTGACTCTCCTAGGTATTTGTTTCAGTGTAACCACTTCATGATCTTTGTATACAAGGGATTCATCTCTGGTTTTACTATAGAGCAGGTCTCGTGTTGTCTTCCTCGCAAATCGAATGTGAACCTCTCGGGGTAATCTATGTCTCCTCGCATAGTGTGTATATACTCTGTAGACCTCGTCTACATAATTTTCAATTTCCAGTTTGAGTTTCTGTGAAGCTGCCGCTTTCAGATTCATCATAATTGCATGTAAATCTTCCTTTTTGGCTTCCACCACATTTTGGAACCTAAGATGAAATGATGCCTTCTCTAATTCCATGTTTACCATCTAATCCCAGAGTTCTCAGTAAAGTACTTTCCAATTTTGTTCTGAATCCTCATTTCTTCTCCACCATCTCTGTTCTTGCTTCTATTAAATTTAATTTCTGTTCATTTTTTATCCCTTCTTCCTGCATCTTTCCAATCTTACTGTTCAAATTTTGTATTTTGTTTTTCACTTGTCCTATTTCAGTTCTCATCTCTGTTTTCATGTCTTTCTGCTTCCTCTCTATCAATTTGTGGGTTTTTGCCATCATTTCCTGCATCATAGTGAGCGTTGCCTGTACTGTCTGCAGGCTTTGAGCTGAACTAGTTTTTTCTGCCAATAGCATTGCATCTATAGATATCTGCCCCGTAGGTGAAGACATTGTTGCTGTAGTTTTCTTTCCTGATTTTACATTTATAATTGATGTTGTCACCATTTTAACTATCTGTAGCAGCTCTTTCCAATCTACCATCAACTATCCCTAGTAGAGCACTATTTTCCTCTCCTTTTCAGTTCAACAGTAATGTTAATACATACATTATTTTTTATGTATTTCTTTATTTGATTTGTCAACTGCTTCCAAGATTAGGTATAACTATATACATAGTTATGAATACACGAAATGGGTACATATAAGAAAAATAAAAGAAACAATAGGACAGGGATGGTAGGCATGTTGGTGTGCTTATGCACACCTCCTACAGACCTCTTAGGAAAGGGGTGAGGTCAACAGTAGACAGTCTAAGGTTAAAGTTTTTGGGGTTTGGGGAAGAAACCACAGGATCAGGTAGAGTATTCCAGACATTGACCACTCTGTTGCTGAAGTTGCATTTCCTGCAATCAAGTTTGGTATGGTTAACCTTGAATTTGTATCTATTGTGTGCTCTTGTGTTGTTATGGATGAAGCTGAAGTATTCATTGACAGGTAAGTCATTGCAATGTATGATTTTATATACCATACTTAGAACAGACCGAAGACGGCATAATTCAAGGCTTTCTAGATCTAGAATTTCAAGTCTGGTGGCATAAGGTATTCTATAATGAGTAGAGGAGTGGAGAACTCTTCTTGTGAAATATTTCTGGACTTTCTCAACTGTGCTAATATCAGATACGTAATGTGGGTTCCATACTCATGAGCTGTATTCGAGTATTGGTCTAGCAAATGTTTTGTATGCTCTAGTTAGTAGTGTGATATTACCAGAGAAAAAGCTACATAGAATTAGGTTAACAACTCTTAATGCCTTTTTGGCTATGTAGTTACAGTGGGCTGTAGCACTTAGATCATTAGAGATGAGTATTCTAAGGTCCTTTACAGAGTTTGGATCATCAAGAAGGTCTTGACTATTCAGCTTGTACTTTATTTTCTGATTTTTTTTTTTGCCAATATGTAAGACAGCATTTATTTGTTGAGATTTGAAATTGCCATTTGTTTGACCATTATGATACATAGTTGGTCTTTTTGAAGGGTAGCAGTATTGTCTGTGGTGTTGAATAGCTTTACATCAGCAGCGAAGAGAATGAAGTTGCTCTTAATATTAATTACCAAAATTCTATTATGGAAAATCACAATCAGCTCTTATTTCTATTTTTCCTTATTGAACTTATTCAACTATTACAATATTTAAGAGAATTCAATATTAATCAAATACAGATATATTTACTCACAAAATCAAAAGTCTTATATGCTTAATTAATTAATTAAATTAATTAATTGATTGATTTAAAGCCAATTCATTAAAGTAATTAAATTCTTATCTATATATAAATATCAATTAATCTATTTCTTTAGAGTTCTTAATTATATGCTTACCTCAGAATAAAAATACCTCAAAATACCTATATGATTATTATTTAAAGGTCTGAGTTCTATATTTATACAACAAACTTTCAATTGTCCAGTTATTCAAAAATTATTAACCAGTATTCTTAACTCAATATTCTGACACATATATATCTATTAAGATTATGTTTTACCAATATTATTTAGTTACATCTATGTTTGACCAGTTGAATGATGTCCATGGATGATGATGATGATCTTCTTCTTCTTCTTCTTCTTCTTCTTCTTCTTCTTCTTCTTCTTCTTCTTCTTCTTCTTCTTCTTCTTCTTCTTCTTCTTCTTCTTCTTCTTCTTCTTCTTCTTCTTCTTCTTCTTCTTCTTCTTCTTCTTCTTCTTCTTCTTCTTCTTCTTCTTCGTTTTGTTTCTCCTTTTTGTTTTGGCTTCTTCTTCTTGCCCCTTTATTCTTTTTCTCCACAGTCCAAGCCTGGAATCAGGCCCCAGTCAGCAGAATTGCCGCCTTCTTTGCTACTCTGGGCACAAGGAGCAAACAACCAGAAGCTACTAGCGACCCATTCCCCAGCCCTTGTGGGTTTCTCATCCATTTGATGGAGACTGTTAATTGTACGTGGTCCACAAAATGGAACAATACCGAAGCCTCCCAAGCAACCTAAAGAAAAAAAATCCGGTTTCTACTGCCCAGATTCAATTCTCGCTGAAGGTCAACCACCTTTGGGGAATAGTATCAGCCCTCTTGAAATAGGCCTTCAGGCTTTGGAAAACAGGAAAGACACCAAATTTTCTCCTACCTTGTTGAGCAACTTTAGCCGTGAAAGAACATCTTTGTCGATATAAAGTCTCTGTCTTACAAAATACGCCACAGTCTCTCTCCTGGGATCATCCCTGGGAAGAACCAAGGAGCTTGAAATGCCCACATCTGCTGCTACCTCTCCATTTGGGTCAATGTAGAGTTTAATGTCCGAAATATTGACAAACTCATTCTTCTCCAGGAAAGGGTGGAACTAGAATGGGAACATGCAGCAATTTTAAAAGTGGAAAACTTTGTTCCTTATCCCAGATGCTTTTTCACATTTGAATCTTTCTTCTGTAGTTGTCTAATTTACACACATGCTTCATTATGAACATAGGTGTTGACACTATCTTACAAGTGAAGGAAAATGGTTCACAAAATTTTTTGATTGTATTCCAACTATATAGATTTTGACAAAATATAGTTGAACAGAAAAAAGGAGATTTATGAACTCCCTGAAAACAACAGGTTGGTTATCAGAAACATGGATTTGTCAAGAAGAAAATTGTCAGGGTAATCCTCTCCCAGGAGGCCCAGACAGGAAACCTGAGCTAGGCCCACTTCGCTGTAATGCTGCACTGACAGGATTGGGGGAGTCAGAAAGCACAAATCTCCCACCGACCCTTTTTTTATTCAGCTGTAGGTGTCCTCCTCTTCTCTGGTTCTTCCCCAGGCAGAATCTCTCCTCTACCCCCCAAAAGTCATTCCCTCATATCACTGCCCTTTCTAAATGGATTGTACGAAAGGTGGGAATATAACTTACATGCTCTATGCAAGTCATCCTCACATATTATTTCATTTCCTAAATACATTATGGAAATACTGTTGATATAATTCGATCTCAGGAAATAGTAACAAACAATTTTGTGATGTGATCAGAAACCCAGTTGCAAACTTATATACATAGCTCCCACCTGCAAGCCATGAGGAGGATCATGGTAATTTCTTCTTGAGTAGACCTCGCTTTTCCCTGATCCTCTCCTCCCTGCGTGACCTTGGATGGATAGGGGATGGGCCTGGATCCTCCTCTGACTGCTCAGCTGAACTCTGCCCTTCCCCAGCCTCCTCCACCACCTCTGAAGCCACACTCCCACTCCCTGTGGGCTGTTCCTCCTCTTCCTCAAAATCAGTCTCCACCAGGGGCATGACACTATCCCCCCTCCCCACAGGGCCCCCTCCCGCAGGACAAGGCAGACGAGGACATTGAGGAAACCGAGCATGAAAGTCCTGGACCAAACGAGGAGCATGAACATCAATGGCATTGACCCAGGTGAAGTCCTCTGGTCCATAACCTTTCCATTCCACCAAATACCGAAATCAGTCCCGCAACTGGCCTGAATCTCAGATGCTATCCACTTTGTACTCCTCCTCTCCCAGAGGAGCTACTGGAGCAGGCAGTGATGGAACTGGTCTATGCGGACTGTCGGCCGAGGCAGGGACTAACAGGAACAATGAAAAACAGGATGGATACACATGGAGAGACAATAAGCCACAGGATTGATTACTACCTTGACCGGAAAAGGTCCCAAGTAATGGTGATCGAGCTGATTCGATGGTCGCGTCATTGGTAAATATCAAGTAGAGAGCCAAACCCGATCACTGACCACTAAAGGTGGAATATCACGATGATGTCAGTCTGGCTTGGCTCTCTCTAGTTGATCATGGACCATGTGGTGTACGGCTTTTAACTCCTGCAAAAACGTGTCCACTGCCGGAACTTGGGAATCAGATGGGGCTTAAGGGAAAAGTCATGGATGAAACCCATAGTTAGCAAAGAAAAGGGACATGGGTGGATGCATGTTGAGCATTGTTATAAATGAATTCTGCCACTGGCAGCACTTCCACCCTATTGTCTTGTTGAGTATTGCTGAAACAGCGGAGATACTGCTCCAAAATAGCATTCACTCTCTCTGTCCCCCCATCAGTTTTGGGGTGATGAGCAGATGACAGACACACCTGAACCTGCAGTTTCGTGAATAGGGTCTGCCAGAAGCATGCCGTAAATTGTACCCCCCCAATCTGATACCCTGCAGTCTGGTAACCCATGTAACCAGAAAACATGGGAGATAAACAATTGAGCCATTATCTTGGCCGATGGAAGACCTGAACACGGAATAACACGGCCATTTTAGTCAACATATCCACCACCAACAAAATGGTTGTGGCACCATTCTATGGTGGTAATTCAATGATGAAATCGAATGAAACTGCCACCCATGGTCATTCTGGTGTGGGCAAGGGCTGCAAGACACCAGGAGATGCATCAGGAGCATACTTGGCTTGGAGACAGATCCCACAGGATGCCACATATCCCGACACATTATGTTTAAGTCTCGGCCACCAAAATGTCCTAGAGATGAGGTGCAGTGTTTTGAACACCCCAAAGTGTCCTGCCGCCAGACTATCATGATATTGACATAGGATAAGGCCATGAAGAGGACCTCCAGGCACATAAATGCGATCATGGAACCGCAACAGGTCCCCTATATACACCCAAAGAGTCTCCTGTCTCCCACTCTCATCCAATTCTCGACGTTGAGCTGCCACAAATGGTTCCTGCCGCTGCACCTCCTGAATCCTCACTCAAAGGTCCACAGGTTTCTCAGTGGCCGCAAACTTCTTCAACGGAATCACCGTCCGGGGCAAGATTTTATTCTCCCTTCAGGTATACTCAGGCTTCTGAGATAGGGCATCGGTGCATTGATTTCCTCCACTCAGAACATAGATCACCCGGAAATTGAATCGAGCAAAGAATAAGGACCATCTCGCCTGATGCTGGTTCAATGTCCGAGTTGTATGTAGGTGTTCCAAATTGCGATGATCCATCTGAACCTTGATTTGGTGATGAGTCCCCTCCAGGTGGTGCCGCCATGTCTCAAAAGCAACCTTAACTGCCAATATCTCCTTGTCCCAAATCATATAGTTGTGCTCTGGAGCCGACAACTTCTGGGAATAATAAGCACATGGGAACAAGGTGCCTGTGGGAGCATAGGCCTGGAGGAGCACTGCACCAACAGCCACATCGGAAGCATCTGTTTCCACCACGAATGGCTGGCCTGGATCAGGGTGTTTGAGGATAGGCTCAGAAGCAAAGGCTACTTTCAATGCCTCAAAAGCTGCCTGCTCCTCAGCACCCCAATGGAACTTCTCCTCCTTTTTGAGCAGATTAGAAAGGGGAGCAGTCAAGGCAGCAAAGCAGGGAATAAATGTGCGGTAGTAGTTTGCAAACCCCAACAGTCGTTTCACATCCTTAACCTGCTGTGGAGGTTCCCACTCCTGCAATGATTGGATTTTTTCCAGGTCCATTTCCACCCCAGCAGGTGAAATATGATGTCCCAAGAAATCAATCATGATTTGTGCAAACTGACACTTCTCATGTTTAGCAAACAGGTGGTTATCACGCAAACATTGTGACACCAGCCGCACATGCTGCCAATGTTCCTGCAGGGAGTCTGAATAAATCAAAATGTCATCTAAATAAATGACCATGAATTGATCCAACAAATCATGGAAAACATCGTGCATGAAATGCATGAACACAGCTGGGGCATTGGTTAATCCAAAAGGCATCATGGTATACTCAAAATGCCCTTACCTTGTCCAGAAAGCTGTTTTCCACTCGTCCCCTGCATGAATGTGAACCAGATTGTAGGCACCATGCAACTCTAACTTCATAAAGATCTTAGCTTGACGAAGCTGCTCAATCAGTTCAGGGATGAGGGGAAGTGGGTACTGATTCCTCACTGTTCAACTTGCGGTAATTACAACACAAATGTAGCTCCCCCAATTTCTTTTTCACAAAAAGCGCCGGTGCAGCCAATGGGGAGGTAGAAGGCCAGATAAACCCTTTCCGAAGGTTCTTGTCAATAAAATCCCGCAACACGGCCAACTCCGGTTCCGACAGGGAATATATCTGACCCACCGGCAATTTTGCATCGGGCAACAAGTTGATTGGACAGTCATACACCTGATGCAGAGGCAACTGATCTGCCTCCTTCTCCCCAAACACATCAGCAAAGTCCACCAACTCTGCAGGTAGATCCAGGTCCACAGGCATAGCCATACTCCCTGCACAGGAGTGCAAGCAATGGTTGGCACACTTCCTATCAAGGAGCTGCACAGCTCTAGATGACCAGACAATCTGTGGATCATGGGCCTGTAGCCACTCCAAACACAGCACCACCGGAAAATGAGGCACTGCGGCAACGTAAAACACGGTTTCCTCCACATGCTGCCCAATACACATGCAAAGGGGTTTGGTTGCATCAACCACAGGTCCCGAATGAAGGGGAGGACCATCAATCCTCACCACCATTACTGGTAGAGATGCCTGTTGCTGAGGAATGAACCACCGCTTGACAAAATGAGCATCCATGAAATTGGCTGTGGCCCCTGAATTGACCAAAGCTGGGATCTCCACCACTCCCACGCCAGGCACAAACACACTTGCTGGCAGCACAAGATGCTTCACCAAGAGTGACTGTGGTGGAGATGTCAAAAATGTCAAAGGTGGTGAGGGTGGCAAAGTTGGTGAAGATGGCAGGCCTATGGACTTTACACCCCGACCTGCAGACCCCCATAGGCCGAGCGATGCTTGTTTCCCGCCACCGTAGGTATCGCTGCTGTGGATGTCTTAACAGGACACTTGGCTGCAAAATAGCCTTGATTGCCACAATAGAGGCATAAACCATCACAACGATGTCTATTCTTTTCTACTTGAGTCAGGCGGGGGCGGCCAGCCTCCAACTGCATGGGTTCCTCCAAAGGCATTTCCACCAAAGGTGCCATCTTGCTGCAAACATTTACGGTCTCTGTCCATTGTCACACCCGTCGCTGCTGAAATCTAGCATCGACGTGAAGACACAAATGCATGAGCTCATGAAGGGTGTGAGGGCATTCAGTGCATGCCAACACATCCAGGAGCCCCGACAACAAACCCTCCTGGAACTGGTCTAATAGTGCTGCCTCATTCCATTGTACATCCTGAGCAACCATCTGAAAACTAGCAATATAATCCATGAGTGAGCCACGCCCCTGCTTCAACTCTCTGAAATGTCTGTTTTCTGTTTGGCTTTGAACAGGGTCCTCAAACATGGCCTGAAACTGACGGCAAAACTCATTTGTAATTGTCCAACACCTGGTTGGGCTGGGTCAGCAGAAGCATCACCCAACGTGCTGCAGAGCCTGACAACAAACTAATCAAAACCCCCACCTTATCCCGGTCAGTGGGAAAGTCCTCAGGCCAAAGGCTCATGTAAAGCTGGCACTGCCCAAAAAATGCTGGAAACTGGGCCAGCGAACCATCAAATTTATCTGGCACTGCCACTGGTCATTTTCAGCGTGGCTGGGCAGCTTGCATTTGTGTCACCTGTGCAGTCAAAAGAGCCACATGCTTGATTAACTGGGCAATCTCTCCTCTGAGCTGATCCATGGTCACCCCACAAAAAAGCAAAAATAAGTTGAAGGGGTGGCTGGAGTCAAAATGTGATGACCTGTAGTCTCTCAAAATAACCCAAAACCCAAAACATATATTAAAGTCCGGTAAGGCCTTCAACTTAACTTCACTGTTTTATTTGTCACAGTTTAAAGTCACAAAAGTAACTAACGAGGCAAACAGGAAACCAAAACAAACCTCACTGAAGAGAGTTCCAAAGAAAGCCAAGATAACTAATTAAAAAATCCAGAAAAATAACTGAGAAAAGTCCATGGGAAGAACGCCAACAAGGATAAACCTCTTTCAAGTTGAACACTAAAATTGACTCCTGCAAATTCTAACTACGCAGTTGCAAACTTATATACATAGCTCCCACCTGCAAGCCACAAGGAGGATCATGGTAATCTCCTCTTGAGTAGACCTCACTTTTCTCTGATCCTCTCCTCCCTGCGTGACCTAGGATGGAAAAGGGATGAGCCTGGATCCTCCTCTGATTGCTCAGCTGGCTTCTGCCCTTCCCCAGCCTCCTCCACCACCTCTGGAGCCACACTCCCACTCCCTGTAGGCTGTTCCTCTTCTTCCTCAGAGTCAGTCTCCACCAGGGGCATGACACCCAGTTAAGTGAGGGGTGGATGGCGTGATAATTAAGTGGATAAAAACTGGTTTAAAAATGGTACTGAAATAATTTTTAGCTTTTTTAAATCTTTGTCATCAAAGTGGCAAGATATAACATTTTGTCATAATTCATCAATTTTTCTATAATAGAGTTGATAAATCACTATCATACAAGATTTATAACAATTATCAGGCAAACGTACTTTGATCTTATTTAAACATTACCAAATTTCCAGAAAAATATTTCTGATTTCCTCCCAGAAACAACTATTTGACTAAAAAGCAGTAGAAAAATATCTGGGTTTTAGGATTTGATAAATTATAGTGACTCATATAAGAACATTAATGATGCACTGGATGAAGGATTGTGCCAAGCTTGATAAGTATGTAAGGGAGCCAGTTTGCTCTACTGGTTAAACCCCAAAAATGGAAAGCAAGAGGCTTGTGAGTTCAAGTCCCCCCTTGATCATAAAAGCCATCTGGGGTGATTTTGGGCCAGCCATTCTCTCAAAGCCCAACTCACCTCACAGGGTTGTTGTTGTGGGGAAAATGAACACAACTACTCCTTGGTGCTTATCCTGGGACCTTACTCCTTGTTTACTCTGTAAAGAGTGCAATCCAAATTCCAGGAGAAATATTTCAGGTAGTGCATCCCAAATGTAGCACTAAGGAGGGAGGCTGAAGTAGCCAAAATAGAAACAGATGCATAGATTTACATTTTTGCACCTTATTTAAAACTCCTCTTTCCCCTACAGGTTTCAGTTCTCTCATTACAGGAGACAGTTTTGAATCAGGACCATCTTACAAGTTTGGGGCCATCTTACAAAACCTCCTGCATCTGGGCTTCTCCAGGGAAGGGCTTTTAATGATGGAGGATGAGTTAATGCACTTAGTGAACTCAAACAAGGGATCAAAGATCTGGAAATCCAACAAGATGGGGCTGCTCCTGCCAAGAATGTTTATTTGAGCAGCCAAACTCCCCCCTTTAGAGCAACAAGATATTTATATCGAATAACCACCCCAAAAGTCCAAAGGGAATTAACCTCCGAGAGCTGCAACAGAGTTCCCAGAGCAGTTTCAGGGGGCCGATACAAAGAAAGAGCACCTGAGCTGAGACTGGGGCCCTGTGGACAAGGGGTGACTCGAACTGCAGCTCATGGCCTGCTATGTTGCATCCCCTATCAGGACTCAGAGATTCACTTTGTGACGCCTCTCCCAATAAAATATCCCAAAAGGACTCAGATTAATGGATCCCTCTTGGGACCCCATACCTGCCATGGCTGCAGCCTTGGAGCCCCCAACCTCTTTTCTCCCTCCTTCCTTCCCCTCCTCGATCTGGAGGAATAGGCAGCATTCATGGCCTGGGACAGAGTCTGAATGACACTGTACCACTGATAGTAAGTTATGATCCGTTTCCTGTTCCTTTCCTCCTGGGTCTCCAGTGGGGCTTTCTGGGTGCATCTTCTCTGGCCTTTGACTGAAAAGATGTGCTTGGAAAGAGAACAGCGAAAATAATGATCTTGATACTGATCTTCTACAAAGAAATGAGGTTCAAAGGCAGCATCCACTGGCATTTTTTTTTGCAGATAACCAAAGTTCCAAATACTATGGATGTATTTGAGAACTATGTGCTTCTTTATCATATATGCTGCAAGATTTGTGAGGATCCAGACTTTCCCTTCAATGGGTCCTGGCAAATGCATAAGTGTTTCATGGAAAGGAAGGATTCTTTTCCAGATGGAAATAAATTCCATGAAGTGAACAAAGACATTGACTTGTCTCCACTTAGAGAGGGCCTCCCTGAGGGATGCCGTATGTCCAGTTGTTGTGAATTGTTGTAATATAACAGCACAAATTCCATTCCTGACAAGTGTAGGAGGGAAAGTCCTCATGAAATTCTCTCCATTCTCTGTGTCTGAAGCAAAGAGGCCAATCAGGGTCCATCTGAAATGGAGGAGCAGCTGGACGATTGCTGGGTAGTGGAATCCTTCTTTGGGGAGCAATGGGTGGAAAAAGGGGAATCTCCTTTTATCACTCAGAGACTTTGAAGGAATTACAGCAGTCATCTGAAAAAGTAATGAAGAACGCTCTGTTATAATGTGGTCCAGATCAACTCCAAAATATTAGTTATTGACAAACCCAATTTTGTTCTGATGAACATATTAGAATAGTTCTTAATCATGTTTTTTTAAAAAAAATGTAAAAGAAAAAGTTTATAAACATTAAAAAGATATATACAAAATACAAAGCATTTCATTAAAAATGAAACAAAAAGAAAAAAGTATACATTACAAATTAGTTAGACGGTACTTTCCTATCAAACAATATTTTAGTACTTATTTCATATATCTGGTCAATATTCCTACTATAACCTCTTTATATTCTTCATTCCTTATTCATTTACTTGCTGGTTTCTATTATTTATCCAATTTAACAATTTTTCTCAGACTGTACAATATATTGAGTCTTCCTTTTCTTTTAATCTTTGGATAAGTTTATCCATTTCAGAGCAATCGTAGACTTTTTGGATTATCAAGTTTTCTACTGGCATCCAATCACCCTTCCAACAAGCTATCCTCGTCGCAGTAATTATATGTAAAATTAAATATTTTATTTCTTTTGCATATTCACTGTCATTGTTTAAAATATTTAAGACAGACTATTAACAAGATTGTATATAAAAATGGAATGCAAAATCATATTAAATAAAAAATAAAAATGCAATGTAAATTTCTGTGTCACCCCCACAATTCCAACAATTAGATTCAAATTAGCAGATAAAACATTTCAATCTAAGTTATAGGGCAGTATTATATGCTATTTTTGAGTACTGAAACCTCTTTCTCAGCTTCTATATCCCAAATTCTTTGTGGGGCATTTTTTCAGCTTCTTCTCCAGATGTACAGGAGACTAAGAGACCACAACTCCTAACACAAATTGTCAGTTGTACAATCCAATAAGTCTTTAATTGAAATTTTGCCTGTTTTGGGACTCGCTTTAATTTTAAACCAATAATTATGTACCCTGAATTTATACAAAGTAGAAATGTTATAAATTCATAACTTACTGTATCTCTGAGGGCAGGAGCTGAACTCCTTTTATCCACTCCAAAGATACTCTTCAGATCCTGTGATCTCAATAATTTTTTATACATAGACAGGACTCTTGCCAACTTGGTTCCAATTGGATAAGGCAGATACTATTGATATGTGAAAATGAATATGCTAATGGAGGACCTCAAAACCTGGATAGTTTTTCAATAGTTGAATATTAAGTAGAAAATCCCCTATAGGAATCTTATGGTTCTTCAGGGCTTTAATGGTCAACTTGAAGATGAACATAATAGACTAAAACATAGTTGATATGTTCCCTAATATTCTGAAAAACAGCTCTTGAATTCTATGAAGATATTGGATATGTTGTTCATCCCCACCACCCCACTCACCTTACTAGATAGAGAAAAATACACACAAACCTGTGGGACTTTGTAAGTGGCTACAAATGTTGACATTTGGATGGAGATGGCCCTTCTAGCTGCATCAATCAGAGCCAAGAGGTTCTCCTTCCTCCCACAGCCATAGTTGGGGACATTGGATTCTCCAGTGGAAAGAATGCCCAGCAAGGCATCTGAAGTGCGGAAAGGACTCATATAGTTGTCATGGATGTTGTAGCCAAGGGTGAGATTGTGAAGGAGCTGGGAATTCTTGTGGACCATTTGAATAGTAAAAATTAATTGTAGGACAGTTTCAAAACCAGAAATGTCCCTATTGTAAAAATAATGTTCATGTTATAGTCAACAGCAACAGCAAATACTTTTAAAATATATAATCCTTCACAAACCTGTTAAACCTTAGGCCAACATTGATCCAAATCCAATGTTCAATTATGCAACCATGGAAATGAGCTGAGAGAGGCAACTACAATTGTTTCAATCACTACTTAAACAAAGATCATTATTCAAGTGATGAACTCAGGATTGAACTGAGAAAGGAAAATCAGCTGGATTTCCTTCAGGTTTTTTTTCAACCCCATCTTTAGATGTTAATCTCTTCCACAAAGGAAGGCAAAAGAGGGAAGCCATGGAAATAAAACTCATTCAGGAAATTAGACAGGTCCTACAGTACAAAAATAAGTGACATAAGAAGAAAAGAAGGAGAGTGTTAGAATTGCACGTGGAGGGAGTGCAACTCCATCACCCTGCATGACTTACGAAGGAGAAGGTATGGAAGGAGGGCTGTTGAAGGGCAACATTATAGGCGACACATATGTTGCAGTTGTGATCACACCAATGAGATGGTCTCCAGGCCTGTAAAAGCTCCATGGATTGTACCCACCCTGGTGCTCCAAACTCAATGGGCATTTCCTTCTCAGCTTCCCACAGACTGATGGGGACACCACCAGCAGCAGAAGCAGAAGCAGGAGGTCCATCATTTGTGGCATTAATCAATCCACTTCCTGTTTCTAACACAAACAACAGGAACAGTTGGAAAAATGCAAAGACTCTGAGAAGTGCCAGTGGCTTTCCTGATCTAAATAGAGAAACACTCAGTTTCATCTGCAAAGGAGAGAAAGGTGCAATCAAGAACAGAGCCTGCACCTCTCTCAAAACTTGATCCAAGAGAGCTTCACCCAAGGAATTTATCCTTTTCTGATACAAGATCCTTTGCATGTGGCTTCAATCTGATGTCTACATCGAAGTCTAAAACTGGAGATATAGCATCACAGGTCTCAAAGGCCCAGATGGTCATAATTATAGTGAGAAGCAACTTCTCCTCTTGGAATCCTGAACTTTTTTCGGGCTCCATCTGCAGAGGAGAGGCTGGAATAAAACATGTTAGTAAAAATTACAGATATACCCCTGGGATCATTGTTCTGTTTTGGCTGTGGTCCTTCCTTCCTGTCAGGGCAAGTCCAGAAAGTGATGCTGGAGAAGAGAATTGACTTCTGCTGTCCTTCAACATGGCCTCTTGTCTCCAGAGATTGCTGGGGAAAGTCACCCAGAGCTATGGAGTTTGGTGCCACTTCAAGTTAATGCCATTTAACTCGTGTTGCCTGTCTTCTAATGACAATCGTCACCCTTTGTCTCTGCCCAAGGTTAAGAGTAGACCCTGTTTGGAATTCTGTTTTATGTTATAATCCCATATATTGATCTTAATTGCAGCCGGTTTTAAAATTGCTTGTGCCTGAAGTGAAATTTCATTTCCCATCTTTTCTAGCAATATTAATTTTGGGATAAGAGCTCATTAAGAAGCAGGAAATTGACAACTTGTGGACTAGATCATTGGGTAAATAGGGGGAAAATTATAGAATGGATGGAAATTTTTATTTTTATTTTCTTGTCATTCCTGAGTTATCTTACCATGTTCCTATAATACACCAAGATTCTTTATATTTTGATGTTTCTTAGTTTTTTTAAATAAAGAATGGACTTTCTATCCATCCATCCATCCATCCATCCATCCATCTATCCATTAAATTTACTGGCCACCCATCTTATCACAGGGAAACCCTACAAAGATGGTGGTGATGCTCACAGTGTGGTGGATGGTGCAACCTGTTTTCTAGTGACATGATTTCTGGAGATCTGGTGGCTCTTCCTCTGTTTTGGGTGTTAGATCTGGGAGGATGGTTCAAGAACGGAGGCAAGACTCAGATAGTAACAACAGCTCTTTATTAGTGACTTCAGATC
Source organism: Pseudonaja textilis (assembly GCF_049901715.1). Classification (NCBI taxonomy): domain Eukaryota; kingdom Metazoa; phylum Chordata; class Lepidosauria; order Squamata; family Elapidae; genus Pseudonaja; species Pseudonaja textilis. The sequence continues at coordinate 273,600 of NW_028262877.1, forward strand.
TGAGCAACTGATCCCAGCCGCAGCAGCCCCTTATATAAGGCTGGCTGCAGCTAGGCAGCCAATGAAGGCGATTTGAGTTTACCGCTCTTGGCAGGGCTAATCGTGGCAGCCCGTTTACTGGCCAATCGCATCAGTCTATGGCGACCAATCATGATCGGCTATCAGCGGGCCAATCAGGTTTGCATGCTTCGAGCCTGCTAGTCCGGAACACCCCTCCCCTCTTGGTTCCATTTAAGGGGTGGAGTAATATAGTCTCGCAGGTAGGCAGGTCTTCGCACCTGTCTACCTGACTTACGCAATTCCAATTGTCCCTGTTCAAATCCGGGTTCAGATGGACTGCTTGCTGGGTCAAACAGGAACAGTGAACCGGTGCCATGGTCAGGGCTCTCCTCTGGTGCCCCCGGGGTGATAGAGTCCTCAGCTTCGTTGCTACTGCCATGGCTCCCCAGGCTCGCTGAACCTGCCTGGCTGCTGCTTCTTGGCAAAGCGTTTGTCTGTCCAGGCTCAGCTGCAGCTGGTGAGTGTTGCAAACTATGGTGCGGTGATCTCGGTGTTAGTTCAGAATAAACAGGTGTTGGTTCTAATTCTGAGTTCACGGCTTCCCCTCCCCCCCTGGTGTCAAAGTTAGGGTCAGGGTTGGAAGATGTGGTTAGTCTGGAGCAGAGCTGGTCAATATGGCATTTCCAGGTTCTGCCATCAGTGGTGAGTAGACGGTAGGAGCAGGGATTCGTAACTTGAGTTACTTGGGCAGGAATCCAGAGGGGATCCCCAGAATTTTTTTTCGCAAATACAAGGTCTCCTACCTTGAAGGCACAGTGCTTGCTGCTGGAACCCAGGGGCTTTTCCGGGGTGTAGGCAGGGTGCAAACGGTCTAGAGGTGATCTGAGTTTCCTGGCCATCAGGAGTTCAGCTGGGCTTTTGTTGGTCGTGCTGTTTGGTGTGATGTGTTGCAGGAGCAGCATTCTAGTGACTTTGTCATGGATGTTGCCTTGATCCATTTTCTGCAGGGTTTTCTTTGTAAACTGAACCATTCGTTAAGCCCTACCATTCGCCGCAGGATGAGCTGGCGATGTGAGTGCGTGTCGGATGCCCCGTTCCGCTAAATACTGTTCAAAGGTTAAGGCAGTAAATTGGGGCCCATTGTCAGGGACCAGGACATCTGGTAACCCGTGTGTGGTGAAAAGTCTATTCAGTTTTTTAATGACCGCCTCCGTAGTGGTTGCTTTCATTTTATTGACCTCAAGCCAGTTTGAGTAGGCATCAACAGTTATTAAGAACGTGTGGCCTCTCGTAGGTCCTGCAAAGTCAATATGAATGCGAGACCAAGGCCCCCTGGGTGTTTCCCATTCTGTTGGTGGGGCTTTAGGTGGAGCTGAGTGGTTTTCCTGGCATTTGTTACAAGAGGTGACCCAGGTTTCGATTTGTTTATCTATACCTGGCCACCAGGCGTAACTTCTTGCCAGTGCTTTCATGCGTACGATGCCTGGGTGTCCATCGTGTAGCATTTGCAAGACCCTTTTTTGCAACTTAGTTGATATAACAACTCGGTCTCCCCACAAAACGCACCCTTTTTGTGAAAAAAGTTCTGTTTGTCTGTTTTTAAACGGCTTAAACATTTCCTTAGTGTCGTAATCTGGCCATCCCCCCTCCACCCAGCCAAGAACTCGTGCCAAATAAGAGTCTCTTTTGGTTTCCAACGCAATGTCTTGTGCTGTTAGTGGAGGTGATGGCATTGTCTCTATCTGCAGTACGCGGAGTGTGGGAGATGGGTCTTCCTGTGGCTCGGGTAGTGGTGAGCGGTTTAAGGCATCTGTGTGGGGAATAGATTTCCCCAGGCGGTACTTTAATTGATAGTCGTAGGCAGCGAGAAATTCCGACCATCGCGTCATTCTGGGGGAGAGAATGTGTGGGGTAGATTTGTCGCCCGCCAGGATTCCAAGTAGTGGCTTATGATCTGTTATAATAGAAAACGGTCTCCCATAAACATATTCATGAAAACTTTTTATTGCAGTGACAATAGCAAGGGCTTCCTTATCTAATTGGCTATAGTTTCTTTCTGTTTTTGATAGAGTTCGTGAAAAAAATGCAATTGGTGCTTCTGAGCCGTTTGGTAGGACGTGGCTCAGGATGGCCCCTACCCCAAATGGTGAGGCGTCACACGTGACAGTCAAAGGTAGTGTCTCGTTATACTGAATTAGTACTGCCTTTGAGGTAAGGAGGTCTTTTACTTGCTGGAAGGCGTGTTCCTCCCGCCGTCCCCAATTCCAGGATGCCCTTTTATCGAGTAGTCTATGGAGGGGCTCAGCAACCGTCGCCTTCTGGGGTAGGAAGATGTTATAAAAGTTAATAAGTCCCAGGAAGGCTTGGAGGTTGGTTTTGTTTTTAGGTCTTGGGGTGTTTTTGATAGCTGCCATTTTTTTTTTCTGTGGGGTGGATTCCCTGCTTGTCAAGAAGGTAGCCAAGAAACTCCACCCTTTCTGTGCAAGGCTGGCACTTTTCCTTCTTAACCTTGAGGCCAGCGTTTTTGAACCTCTGTAGGACCGTTCTGAGACGTTTTTCTAATTGGTGTTTTGTGGGTGCTGCTATTAATACGTCATCAAAATAGGGCATGACCCCTTTTATCCCTTGTAATAGTCTCTCCATCAGGCTTTGAAAGATGCCTGGGGCTACGCTTACACCAAACTGGAGTCTGTTGCATTTGAATGCACCACGATGTGTGACTATAGTTTGGGCTTCTGCAGTCTCGGGATCAACTGGTAGCTGTTGATACGCTTGGGCCAGATCTAATTTTGTGAATATTTTGCCACCGCCAAGTGAATGCAAGAGATGTTGAACAACTGGCACTGGGTAGGCGCTCTGCTGTAGCGCGTGATTGAGGGTGCCCTTGTAGTCACCACAGATTCTTATGGACCCGTCAGGTTTTATGGGGGTGACAATTGGTGTCTCCCATCAGGCATGGTCAATAGGTTCTAACACGTCTTGCGCAATTAATTTGTCCAGTTGCTCGTCAATTTTGGATTTAAGAGCAAAGGGAACTCGGCGTGGCTTTAGACGAATGGGTGCTATGTCGGGGCGAAGATTAAATGAAATGGGGGACCCCTTGTACTTGCCTAGGCTTTCGTTGAACACTTCTCGGAAATCATGGACGAGAGCCGCCTCCCAGTCATTGTCTTCAGTATGATGGATGCCAGCCACTCCGATTCCTAGTGGCGTGAACCACTGAAGACCCAATAGACTTGGCCGATCTTGGTCTACGATGGTGAGTGGTAGAATTGCCTTATGTCCCTTGAACGAGACCTGCACATGGCGGGTACCTGCGACTGGAATCCGGTTGCCTTGGTAGTCTTTTAGTATGATTCTCTGACTACTGAGGTCTTGGCGTCGGATGTTGGGGACTAGCTGCTTGAGTGTTCTCTGGGATACCATGGATAGTGATGACCCAGAGTCGACTTCCATGTTGCACGGTTTGTTTTCAATCATGACCTCTACTCGGATCTTTTTAGCATCAAGTGATGAAGCGTGGCCGATGATGATGGTTTGATGAGCCTCCTCTCGTCTGGGGCCGTTGTTAAACCTTCGGGGTCTGCTGTACCGGTTCCACTGGTTGCTAGGGTGGTCCCTCTGCATGGTGGCGTTGCCATAGTTTCTCTTTGGGCTGCTCCCTCTCCGTCTGGGGCTGGAATTTCTCTTGTTTCTGCATACCTTCGCGATGTGTCCCGTTTCTCACAAAAACGGCATATGGCATCTAAGAATCTGCATTCGGATTGGGGATGGTTTCCCCCGCATCTGGCGCATTGGTAGTTGGCTTTGCGACCCCGCTGGTCCCATTGCTCACGTTCTGACCGGAGCCTGTGAACTTCTTCTTCCTCGCTATCTGAGGATGACTCGATGTCTTTGTGATGGGTGGTTGATGTGTACTTGTCTGGAGGTTTCCCAGCATCATTGGTGGGTTGGCGGTTGGTCCCGCTGGTTCGACGCATTCGTGCTGCCAATTTATGAGTGGTTTTGGCTGCTGTGGCATCTGCTATGGCATCTGCAAGTGAGATGTCTCCCTTGGCCATGATCTTGCTCTGAGTGGTTGGGTCTCTGAGGCCAAAGACGATGCAATCTCTCATGGCTTCCTCGAGGTTGGCGAAGCCACACAAGCCACCCAGGTTCCTCAGGTCTGCCACAAAATCCCCAACGCTCTCACCTTCACGTTGGTCCCTCTGATAGAAATCATGCCTCCGAATGAGAGTTGGTACTGCTGGGGCATAGTGGTTGCGCAGGATGGGAGCAAGGGTGTCCCAATCCCTCGTTTTAACTTCAGCTGGTTTCACTAGTGCTTTAGCCATCTTAAAAATGGCTGATCCACAATGGGTTAGAAAAACGGCTCGTTTCTTGCTGGGTGTGGCATCTTTGAGGTTGTTGGACTCGAGGAACATTTGAAATCTGTCCATGTATGAGTCCCAGTCCTCGCTAGCTGGATCGAATGGTGCGGGTGGTATAGCGCTGCTGGCCATGTCGCCGTCGTTGCGCTCTGTCAGCCACATGCTCCTTCAGCTAGCTCAATTTAATAGCTTCTGTTGCCTCCACATCCCATCCTCGTCACCAGTGTTATATCTGGGAGGATGGTTCAAGAACGGAGGCAAGACTCAGACAGCAACTAAAGCTCTTTATTTGTGACTTCAGGTCTGAGCAACTAAACCCAGCCACAGCAGCCCCTTTTATAGGGCTGGCTGTGGCTAGGCAGCCAATGAAGGCGATTTGAGTTTGCCGCTCTTGGCAGGGCCAATTGCGGCAGCCCGTTTACTAGCCAATCGCATCAGTCTATGGCGACCAATCACGATCGGCTTTCAGCGGGCCAATCAGATTTGTAGGCTACGAGCCTGCTAGTCCAGAACAGAAAGAATAGCTAATAACTGGAATTAATGAAATTAATGAAAGTTTAAAAAGGGAAAAAGGGAAAAGAAAGGGTGGAACGTGGAAACAGAACTGAGCCTGCCATTTAATGGCAAAGGGAAAATTTCAGTGACTCTTTGAAAAGTCTTTTTAAAATTGGAATTTGAAAGGAAACAAAAGGAATTCCATTATAATACAATAAAAACCCTGAAAAGTGAAATACTAGAATATTACAAGGGAAAAAAGATACATGAAGAAATTGCCCTGGGATTATTTGGTGACTTTGGGAAAAAGTTGGAAAAGAAATCAACAGAAGGAAGCTGGAAACAAAGATTTATGGACACTGACTGTTGAAATTTAATATAAAGGACGCTGGTTGCAATAAACTACTAGACAATTGGATTGGACATAAATATTAAAGAAAGGAAAATAAAAGAAGAAGTAGTGTACAAAATGGGAGAAATGTGTGTGGAAATAAAAATTGGAACAACAAAATAGGAAGGAAATGATGAAAGAAAGCTTGAAGATGTACAGCATTATACTACAAAAATTAGAAATGGTAATGCAGATTAAAGAAGAATGAAGAGAAACCGAGGGGGAGGAGTGAAATAAAGAGGAAACCAGCCCTAAAGAACAAGTGGAACAACATTAAAACAAGAAAAAAAGAATTAAAGTTAAAAATGTGAGGTTTGATGTGATAATTAAAGGGGGAATTGTTTGGAAAATTAAAGAAAGGAAAAGGAAACAGCAGAAGTGGGAATTACAGAGGAGAAATCAAGAGAGGGAGGGGGATAAAATAAATAATTGGAATAAGAAATGGAGAGAAATTATAAAGGAAAAAAGGGGAATTAAGAGAAAGGACCAGAAAATGATGGGAAGTGGAAAGCAAACAACAATGAAAAAAAATTATATAGTCAGGAGAATGAGAGACAATGGATAGGAGAAGAAGAGGAAGGGGGATTCTGCAAGGTAACGTGTCGTGATATATAAGAACATAGATTTAAAAATGGAAAAGAATGGAACTGATATTTTTCTTTTAAGGATTATTGTTAAACCAGACATAGATTTAATTGAAATAGATATGGAAATGGGAATTTACTGTAAGAATATTAATTTATATTTAATAAAGCAGTGAATAAAGTTAAAATGCAGAATTGTAATGGAAAGACTATTATCAGTTTCCAAAATTGAATAAATATTTTTGAAATAGATGATTTAGAATGTAATTGAGAAAAAAAATACCATGCGGAATCTCATACACACACACACACACACACACACATATACATAAATACATGTGTGATATGTAGTAGTTAGATTGTTATTAATGTAGAATGTGATAATTAAAAAATGACTGTACTATGGTAAAACTTTATAATGATTTAAAGGGAATAAATTGGGGGAGTGGATAAGGCAAAGGGGTGGCAAGCTCGAATTGACAATTAAAGGGGACATCTGGATTATTAGAATTAGGATGGAACCTATTGAACACTGAATGGAATAATAGTATGTGATGAAATTGCAAATGTGACAGATAAAAGTAAATATATGTACTGAATATAGAAATGAAATAAGAACCTTAGATAATACTGTAAAACAAGATATGAGAATATTTAAAGAACAATGAAATAAGTTATATGAATTGGAATTGGATAAGTGTAATGAATATAAGAATATTTGAGAATATTTAAAGGAAAATGGAATAAGTAATAATACAATATGAAATTGAACATGAAAGATGAATATGTAACTGTGGTCATTTTGTATTGAAATGTAAAAACCTGGAACCACGCAGTTTCCCCAGAAAGATGTTTTTTTTAAATATAAAAATAAAAAAATTATTAAAACAAAGGAAAGGGAGGCAGGGGAACATGGGATATGGGTTTCTGCATCCCCAGGTCTCAAAGAAGAAGGTTGAAAGAGGATTTTGCACGTCTGTTTTCCATCTGCAACATGAAGCTCCTGAGTTTGAAGATTGCTGCTTCAAAGAGTCTTCTGAAACCAGGGTTTATGTCCTTCCTTCCTCTCCCTTTTTTCTCTTTCCCTCCCTCCCTCCTTCCATGTATTTAACTATCCATTCATATATCTCATTCACTTTCTCCATTCTCCCCCTTTCTTTCTTATTCTTTCTTTGTCCCTTCCTTCCATCTCTCCCTTTCTTTGTCTATCCCTTTTCTTCCTTTTGCTTCCTTTCTCTCTTTTCTTTCTTTCTCTTTCTCTTTTCTTTCTTGTCTCTCTCTTCCTCTCTCATTCCCTCTTTTCTCTCTTTCTTCCCTCTGTATCTCTCTGTTTCTCTCTGTCTCTCTCTCTCTCTGCCTCTTTCCCTATCTTCCCCTCTTCCCCCACCCACTTTGTGTGTGTGTGTGTGTGTGTGTGTGTGTGTGTGTGTGTGTGTGTGTAAAAGAGAGGCATGGATAAGTCTGACCAGGTCTGGTCTCTTTAAGAACCTCCCCAACTATGAACCTGCCCTTTCAGGGGACACTTTTCCCTAAGCAGGACGAAGCTTCTCTCCCAATGGGACCAAAAGGACCTCTAACCAATCATGATTAAAATTCATCTGAATTCAGGCCCTGGTCAACAGAATTCCCTTGTTCTTTGCTAGTTTGGGCACAAGGAGCAAACAAACCTGGAGCTCTTAGTGACACATTCCCCAGCCCTTGTGGGTTTCTCACCAGCTTGAAGGAGATACTAAACCATAGATGGTTCACAAAATGGAGCAGTGTGAGAAGATAAGGGTGACAGTAGGGGATAGTGAAGTGGCTGGCTCCCTATCTTCCCCTCTCTCTCCCCCACTCTGTGTGTGTGTGTGTGTGTGTGTGTGTATCTGTGTGTATCTCAAAGCCACAGCTGGGCCAAGCCAGCAAGCTCTCCTTGGTGCTCTTCACTAGGTTGGATGGCCTGGAGTGGCTGAGATCCCAGTGAGCATTGCACCACAGGTTCACCTGATCTCCCACTTCTTTGGTGTTGGCTTTACGGAGCCATGGGGTGAGGCCTGGGCTGACATGTGACAGCAGTGCCTTTAGCTGCACTCACTTGTAAGAGTCCAAATAATCTGGCAAAGACACCGGAGTCGCTCAGGTAGACTTCCCCCCTCCACAGTCCTCCTCCTGCAGAAAACAGCCATTCCCTGAGTTAAGAAGGCAAGGAGTTGTGCCTCGTCTCACCCAATTCCTAGGACTACCCCAAATGGTCCCAATTCGGTGTGGAGAGAGTGGCTCCCCTGGCAATCCCCCTTTCCCTCGATGCTCTGATTTCCCGTGGCCCACCAGCGGCCTGAACACCAGGTTGGACCACTAGAAGGCCACTTCCCCGCTTCTCAGCAGTGCTCCTGTGCTGGCCACTGCAGGACCCTCCACGTCCTTTCCCAAATCATTCAAAATGATGAAGCCTTTTGCCGACATGGGTGCGACCGGATGGGTGTGGCAGGGCCATCCAGGGGTGATTGTTCTGGGACCAACAAAGGGGCTGCGATCAGGAGGGGGAAGGGATGGCAGGAAGATGAGCCATGCTCCCTGGTTGTCCCCCCTCACCTATGTCCCCCACCGGCATGGCCCAGCAGCTGCGGTGATTCCCAGCTAAATTTCGCTGTACGGGAGGACATGTAGAGAGACTCGTGTTCTCCTGATGGTGGGAAAGCAAGAGAGTCTTTCCCGGGATAGCGAAAAGTTTGCAACTTCCTCCCCAATAGGGAAATGGGCAGCTCTGGGTGGCAGAGAAGAAGCCCGCTTGAATCCTGTTTCTCTCTACCACCTGGAACAGTGAGGGAAAGACTCTCTTGCTCTCCCAGCAGTAGGAGAACTCGAGCCTCTCCACATGTCTTCCAGTACAGCGAAATGTAGCGCAGGTCCCCACCAGTCTGCATCTCTCCCCCCCGCCTGGATTCACCACAGCTGCTGGGCCTTACCTGCTGGGGGTGAGGGCGGCAGGTGGTGGCAGCAAAAGGCGGGGTGTGTGTGTAAAAGTGACCAGCAGTGGCAGGTTGGTGACTGGGCTCCGGAGCTAGCAGAGCCTCCCTCACCCAGGGAGATCAGGCAGGGCCACAACAGAAGGCATGCAGCAATGGCTAGCCTGGCAAGTGGGCAAAAGCAGGTTGCAGGGAATGCTGCACATGCACAATAAGGACTGACTGGGCACAGAGGGGAGGGGCGGGAGAAGAGGGGCAGGGCCAGCCAGTGGTGCGATTTGCTGGTTCTCTGAACTGCGCAGTATCATAACAACCGGTTCTATAGAACTGGACAGAACCAATAGAATCTCACCCCTGGTTCCATCTCTCCAGACTTCTCTATTTAATATAGTCCTTAATAATTTAATAAAATAATTTAATAAAATAAAAACATGGCATTTCACATCATTCTGGCACTTTTAGGGAGAGGATCAGGCAATCAGGCTGGTGTTTGGTTCCCACAGTTTCCTCCTGACCTCATTTCCTACTCATTCTCTCACACCCACCCACATGTTTAGCTGCTGTCAGTTGGAACAAGTACATCAATCATTTTTTAATAAGGTGTCAAGTTCAGTATCTGTTGCTGAACAGCTGAATTCCTCTCAATTTTACAGAGGTCTCTTTAGCAATATTTATTGAAAGGGGAGGGAACTACAAGAATTCCAGTCATTCAACAATTCCCCATTTTGAAACATACAGATATCATTTTCTTTGACTCCTGCATACTATCTAAATGGAAATCAAATAAAAGAAACATGAACAATTCTTCCACTATCATAATGATGCTATATCTCATGTTTTTACATTTGTTCTGGCTGTGAGATGCTCCTTTGTGTTCAGGTCTGGCCTCAGAAGGATAATGTAGCACTTGGGGACGAAGATGCAGCCCAGCAGACCAGCACTGGAGGCCAGGATGGAGAAGACCTGCACAGCCACCATGTGTTTCCCTTTGATGCTCAGGTAGGTGGGCACAAAAGTCACCCAGACACTGCAGAAGACCAGCATGCTGAAGGTGATCAGCTTGGCTTCGTTGAAGGCCCCAGGCAGATTCCTGGCCAGGAAAGCCACCGTGAAGCAGACGGCAGCCAGGAAGCCCATGTAGCTGAGGGTGACATAGAACATGACAACAGCCCCTTCGTTGCATTGCAGGATGATCTCTCCAGGCTGGGAGTGGAGGTCAGAGTCAGGGAAGGGGGGAGAAGCTCCCAGCCAGATGGAGCAGATGATAACTTGGACACCAGAAGAAGAAAGGATGATGGAGTTCGCCAAACGCTTCCCCAACCATGTCTTCGCTCGTTTCCTGGTTTTGTGGCCAGGAAAGCCAGCACCACCATGATGGTTTTGGCCAAGAGAGAAGAAACAGCAACTGAGAAGATGATGCTGAAAACTGTTTGTCGGAGAAGGCAGGTGGCTTTCCTTGGTTGACCAATGAAGAGAGAAGACGACAAGAAGCAAAGCAGAAGGGAGACCAGGAGGATGTAGGAGAGGTCCCGGTTGTTGGCTTTGACAAGGGGAGTTTCTCGGTATTTAATGAAGATGATTAAAACAAGGCCTGTGGTTAGGAACAAGAATAGGGCAAAAGAAACCAGGATGATGCCCAGAAGTTCTTCATAAGACAGGAAGGTTATCACTTTGGGGATACATTGGACTCTTTTTTTATTTGGGAATTTATCATCTGGACACTTGGTGCATTTTTCTGTATCTGAGGAGGGAAAAAAACCAACCGCATATTTCTTTGTCCTTTGCATTTCAAGATATATTGTACGTCCTTTGGCAACAAGTGATTATTGAGAGCATTTTCTGGGATGGATTTCTTAATATTTCCAGAGATAGAAAATAAGTGTATCACTTGTTAAAAAATATAGCTACGATATATTTTTGATAGGCTATGAAATTGAGTGAAGGCTTAGGACTTGAAAGATTTCCTTTGTAATGTTCAGAATATTGATAGGAACCTGCATTACTAAAGGTAAATAATGAATCAATTAATCTTTCTAGAGAAACTTATCTGCCAGGTGGCAATTCTTGTTTACTTGCCTCAGAGGAGGCTGGCGGATCAAGTGACTGCTGCAAATAATTTGGAATGGCCATTGGAGCAGTGGTGATATGGGTGCAGCCAGATACAGGAATCACTAACCATGCCACCACATTGTGTATCTCATATATCAGCAATACCTTTTCAGTGTTCCTCAAAGGGAACCCATGTAGACTGCATTGCAATTCTACTTTCAGGTGGTGGACCTAAAACCATTCCTCACATTTCAAGGAACTCAGGTGTTCCTAGAGAAGTAAATGTGGAAGGAAGGACACATCCAAGCTAAAAAGAAGAAATATTTTCTCTGGCAGTAGTAAAGCTTGCCCAATCTGCCACAGCCACCTCTCTCTATCCAGCCCTTCCTTCACAGTCTTTTTGCTCTTCTGTTTAGATAAGAAATGAGGCATTTTGGAAATAAACCAGAAATCAATTATGCTTCAAAGTCTTTTTTAATTCACACTTTCATGACAATGCTCTGGATGGATCCAGTTCCACCAGGCCTCCCATTTTCCTCTGGTGTCACCCACCTTTCTGAGTGGAGAAAGTCCCCTCCGGACAAGGAACGCAGTCGTAACAGCAAACTGGCTCTTCTTCTCGAGCCCTCTTGACAAATCCAGGATGACAACTTTCCACACATTCAGATTGAGAAAGCACTGAGCAGAAAAACAAACAGGATTTCCAAAGGAAATGTGTTAGGACTCTCCGTCCAGGGAAAATGGAGGTAAAAATGGATATTAGACAAGATATTAGATATTAGACTCCGGTCTTCACTTAAGTAAATACAAAATCTTTCACTATTTCCAAATGGTTGGAGATATGAAAGATTCTTCCTTTAGTTCCTCTCTTTTGCTTTTGGCATCTCACATTTCCAAAAAAAAAAAAAAAAAAAAAGGACTTTATTAAATAGAAAAGTCTGGAGAGATGGAACCAGGGGTGGGATTCTACTGGTTCTGTCCAGTTCTATAGAACCGGTGTTATGTGTACGTGGTCCACAAAATGGAACAATATCGAAGCCTCCTAAGGAGCCTAAGGGAAAAAATCCGGTTTCTCCTGCCCAGATTCAATTCTCGGTGAAGGTCAACCACCTTTGGGGAATAGCATCAGCCCTCTTGAAATGGGACCTCAGGCTTTGGAAAACAGAGGAAAGACAGCAAAACTTTCTCCTACCTTGTTGAACAACTTTAGTCGTGAAAGAACATCTTGGTTGATAGAAAGTCTCTGTCTTTTAAAATACGCCAGAACCTCTTCCCTGTGATCATCCCTGGGAAGAACCAAGAAGCCCCAAATGAACAGATCTGCTGCTGCCTCTCCATTTGGGTCCATGTAGAGTTGAAGGTCCGAAATATTGACAAACTCATTCTTCTCCAGGAAAGGATGGAACTAGAATGGGAACATGCAGCAATTTTAAAAGCACAAAACTTTGTTTCTTATCCCAGACGCTTTTTCACATTTGAATCTTTCTTCCGTAGTTGTCTAATTTACACACATGCTTCATTAGGAAAATAGGTATTACCCCTATCTTACAAGTGAAGGAAAAAAGTTCACAAAAATTTGTCGATCATATTTTGACAATATAGATTTTGACAAAATATAGTTGAACAACAGAAAAAAGGAGATTTATGAGCTCCCTGAAAGCAACAGGCTGGTTATCAGAAACATGGATTTGTCAAGAAGAAAATTGTCAGGGTCATCCTCTCCCAGGAAGCCCAGACAGGAAACCTGAGCTAGGCCCACTTCGCTGTAATGCTGCACTGACAGGATTTGGGGAGTCAGAAAGTACAAATCTCCCACCGACCCTTTTTCTATGCAGCTGTAGGTGTCCTCCTCTTATCTGGTTCTTCCCCAGGAAGAATCTCTCTTCCACCCCCCAAAAGTCATTCCGTCTTATCACGGCCCTTTCTAAATGGATTGTGGGAAAGGGGGGTGTTCCGGACTAGCGCTCGCCACTACCTGAGCCACAGGAAGACCCAGCTCCCACGCTCCCAGTACTACAAATCAAGACAATTCCCTCACCTCCACTAACGGCCCAGGACATCGCCTTTGAAACCAAAAGAGACTCTTGTTTGGCACGAGTTCTTGGCTGGGTGGACTAGACTACGACCCCAAGGAAACCTTTAAGCCATTCAAAAACAGACAGACAGAGCTTTTCTCACAAAGAGGGTGAGTTTTATGGGGTGACCTGTTATACCAACTAAACTACAAAAAAAAGTCCTGCAAATGCTACACGATGGACACCCGGGCATCATGCGTATGAAAGCGCTGGCAAGAAGTTATGCCTGGTGGCCAGGTATGGACAAACAAATCGAAACCTGGGTCGCCTCTTGTAACAGATGCCAGGAAAACCACTCAGCCCCACCAAAAGCTCCACCAGCAGAATGGGAAACACCCAGGGGTCCCTGGTCTCGCATTCATATTGACTTTGCGGGACCTACGAGAGGCCACACTTTCCTAATAACTGTAGATGGGTATTCTAACTGGCTTGAGGTCAATAAAATGAAAACAACCACTACTGAGGCAGTCATCAAGAAATTGAACAGACTCTTTGCCACACACGGCCTACCTGATGTCCTGGTTTCTGACAATGGGCCCCAATTGACTGCCTTAGCCTTTGAACAATACCTAGCTGAACGGGGCATCCGACATGCACTCACATCGCCGGCCCATCCAGCGGCGAATGGTAGGGCTGAACGAATGGTTCAGTTCACAAAGAAAACCCTACAGAAAATGGAACAAGGTAATATCCACGATAAAGTCACTAGAATGCTGCCTCTTCAACACATCACACCTAACAGCACGACTAACAAGAGCCCAGCTGAACTCCTGATGGCCAGGAAACTCAGATCGCCTCTAGACCGCTTGCACCCTGCCTACACCCCGGAAAAGCCCCCGGGTTCCAGCAGCAAGCACTGCGCCTTTAAGGTAGGAGACCTCGTATTTGCAAAAAAAAATTTCTGGGGATCCCTCTGGATTCCTGCTCAAGTAACTCAAGTTACGGGTCCCTCCTCCTACCGTCTACTCACCACTGATGGCAGAGCATGGAAACGCCATATTGACCAGCTACGCTCCAGACTGACCACAACTTCCATCCCTGACCCCGACCTTGACACCGGGGGGGGGGAGGGGAAGCCAGGAGCCTGGAAATAGAACCAACACCTGTTTATTCTGAACTAACACCGAGATCACCACCATAGCTTGCAATACTCACCAGCTGTAGTTGAACCTGGGCAGACGAACACTTCACCAAGAAGTAGCAGCCAAGCAGGTTCAGTGAGCCTGGGGAGCCATAGCAGTAGCAATGAAGCTGAGGACTCTATCACCCCGGGGGCATCAGAAGAGAGCCCTAACCATGGCACCGGTTCACCGTTCCTGTTTGATCCAGCAAACAGTCCATCTGAACCCGAATTTGAACATGGACAATTGGAATTGCGTAAGTCAGGTAGACAGGTGCGAAGACCTGCCTACCTGCGAGACTATATTACTCCACCCCTTAAGCGGAACCGAGAGGGGAGGGGTGTTCGGGACTAGCAGGCTCGAAAGCCTGCAAATCTGATTGGCCTGTGAATAGCAGATCGTGATTGGTCGCCATAGACTGATGCGATTGGCCAGTAAACGGGCTGCCGTGATTGGCCCTGCCAAGAGCGGCAAACTCAAATCGCCTTCATTGGCTGCCTAACTGCAACCAGCCCTATATAAGGGGCTGCTGCGGCTGGGTTTAGTTGCTCAGACCTGAAGTCACAAATAAAGAGCTTTAGTTACTGTCTGAGTCTTGCCTCCGTTCTTGAACCGTCCTCCCAGATACAACATTAATAATAAAGATGGAAATGTCATCAGATACCTGGCTCATACTACCATATGTGGTGGACTTGTGAGGACGCTAGAAAATATTGGACTAAAATCCGCATATGGTTGGAAAAAATGATAAAGACACATATAGACTTGAAACCAGAGATTTTTTTATTGGGAATCTTACCTGATATATATAATAAAAATTTGAAGCATTTGATTGTAAATATATTAACAGCGGCTAGGATTGTATTTGCTAAGAACTGGAAGAGTGAGAAAACTCCATCAGAAGAAGAAACTATCAAGAAAATATTGGATTGTGCTGAAATGAGTAAATTGACATTTGAAATCAGAGAACAAGAAGATAAACAATTTTATGAAGTTTGGGATCTTTTTTATCAATGGTTAGATAATAAAACATAATGATAGAATATTCGATTTAGCATAAAAAAATTTTTTTTTCTTGATATTATCTTTATAAAACATTATCAAGGTAGATTTGGTATGATCTTATGATTTATTGCAAAATAAATCAAGCAAATTGTAGTTATCTCGTTAAAATATGAATTAACAAAATTATAAATGATTTTTTTTAGTGATATTAGGTTATACAATTATTGATTGATAATATGAGCTATTATGTAATATAATTATACCAGTGACTAGGAAATGGATGCACACAAAAAAAGTGGTAAACCAATCGATGCACTGTATGTAAATTTATGAAGAAGGATATTTTTATGTTTTTGTGTTATGTTTATTTTGTTATGTATGCTTATACTTGTTATAAAAAAATAAAAAAAAATTATTTAAAAAATAATAATAATAAAGATACAGGATAACAGCCCCCTTTTCCCTGTTCTCCCCGTTATTCCTTCCAGGACCACAAGATGGCGCCGTTTCCGGTTTCCCTTAAAATAGCGGCCGAGAAAAGAGCACGTTTCAAAAATGCCCGCCGAAAAGTTCTTTTGACTACGGTACCTGCTTTTCTGTCCCCTAACGAAAGTTTGAGCTTTCGTAATACCGTATGAATGTTAATCATGAGGCGTTTCAATGAATAACGATTCGGAATAAATCCACTTCAAATCCCCGAGGGACGAAAAACGTCGCGGCGCGAGGAAATTGGGCGGGAAGACTATCAAAAGAACGGGCGGGAAAAATGTCCTCGCGAAAGGAAGTTGGGGGACGACTTAGGAGGAGGGATGGGAAGTCGGCCGCCACAGAAAGGCCGTTCTCCTCAGGCGTCGGGGGTGGGGGTAGTGGTAGCCGAGGTGAACGGACAACCCCAACCCCCTCAACCCCGACCCTCTAAGCCCACAACCCCATCTTTTTCTGGGACACCTTTTTCTCTTCATCTATTGCGGCCTTCGGTCTCGTGTTGTCCAATTAATAACATTGATAATAAAGATACGGAATAATAGCCTGAAAAAACTATTAGAAGGGTCCCCCCCGCCTTCTCCCTGTTATTCCTTCCTGCACCACAGGACGGCACTGTGTCTTGTTTCCCTTAAAAAGGCGGCCGAGAAAAAACCGTTTCACCCCCCCAAAAAAGTTATTTTTTAAAAATGAGACTGCGGTGCCCGCTTTTCTGTCCCTTCGCGAGAGGGTTCGAGCTCTCGTTATATCGTATTAATCTTCATCATGAGGCGTGTCAATTACTAATGATTCGGAATAATCAACTTCAAATCCCCGAGGGACGAAAATTGGGCGGGAAGACTCAAAAGGGGGCGTGCATAAGCGCACCAACGTGCCTACCGTCCCTGTCCTATTGTTTCTTTTATTTTTCTTTTATTTTTCTTATATGTACCCATTTCATGTATTCATAATTATGTATACACTTTTACTTATTATCTCGTAAACAATTGACAAATAAATTAATTCAATTCAAAAAGAACGGGCGGGAAAATGTCCTCGTGAAAGGAAGTTGGGGGACGACTTAGGAGGAGGGACGGGAAGTCGGCCATGATGGGAAGGTCATTTCCCCCCCCCCAAAGAACTCGATCGTCTCGAGAGCGGCATGGAGTGGCGGGCTTTTTTTTTCCTGGCGCTCTGCGCGCCGCGTTTCTCGGTCTCTTTGGTTCTGGGGGAAAAGGGGGGGGGGAAAATCTTTTGATATTTCCTAAACAAAAAAATGTCCTTGTGCGTCAAAAGCATTCTTCCCTGTTTTTCCTAATCAGAACGATTACATTTATAGCAACGGAAATGCCATTAAAATTCTTAAAATGAAATAAGAATCGGTCAACTGAAAGCTCAGCAAAAGAGGAATTCGTACCTTGAGAGAAGAGAATGGGAGACCGAGGGCTGCCCTTCTTTTTGGCTCCCAACCTTTCTAAAATAACTGCCTCCCAACGCCAAAAAAAAAGCCAAATCCCTTAAGGACACTTTATCTCTGTTTCCCCACGTTCCCTTGTAACAACCAGCGAGGCAGAGCAAAGGGAAGCCCGTCCTCCTCCTCCTCCTCCTCCCTCCACAGCGACTGCAGCTGTGACTGGGAGAAATGGGGAGCAGCAGATTGCAAGCCAGACTCTGCAAAGACTCCAGTTGCATATCGCCTCCACCTCTGGCCTCATGTTGTCCTATTGATATTAATAAGGTGTTCATAATTAAGATACAGGATAGTAGCCTAAAAAAACCATTAAAAGGGCTGCTATTCCTCCTTGGACCACAGGAAGGCTCTGTTTTCCAATTCCAGGCTGCTCCAGAACAGGCAGGAGAGAGAAAAAATCCGCTTTCAACAAATGCCATTGAAAAGGTGTTTTTTTTCTTTTTTTTAAAAAAAGTTTTTTATTTTAACAACAAACAAAACCACATAGGATATACGACATAAAACCTAAAAACATCATCCTTCTTCGTTAAGTTTACAAACAGTGTACCGGTTGGTTTGCCACTTTTTTTTGTGCATCCGTTTCCTAAACGCTAATCTAGTTATATTACATAATAACTCATATTATCAATCAACAATTGTATAACCCAGTATCATTACTGAGAAATCATTTAACTATACTTTTATTAATTCATACTTTAACGAGATAACTATAATTTACTTAATTTATTTTGCAACGAATCGTAAGTTCATACCAAATCTATCTTAATAAGGTTTTCTAAAAATATCAAAAAGATTATATCCTAAATCTAAATATTCTATTATTGTGTTTTATTATCTAACCATTGATAAAAAAAGATCCCAAACTTCATAAAATTGTTTATCTTCTTGTTCTCTGATTTCAAATGTCAATCTACTCATTTCAGCACAATCCAATATTTTCTTGATAATTTCTTCCTCTGATGGAATTTTCTCACTCTTCCAGTTCTTAGCAAATACAATCCTAGCCGCTGTTAATACATTTACAATCAAATACTTCAAATTTTTATTATATGTATCAGGTAAGATTCCCAATAAAAAAATCTCTGGTTTCAAGTCTATTTGTGTCTTTATCATTTTTTCCAACCGTATGCGAATCTTAGTCCAATATTTTCTAGCGTCCTCACTAGTCCACCACATATGGTAATATGAGCCAGGTATCTGATGACATTTCCAGCACTTTTCAGATTTGTTCTTGAACATTCTTGCTATTCTTGTTGGGGGGGAAATGCCACCTGTAAAACATCTTATACAAGTTTTCTTTAAAAGCTGTTGACATTGTCATTTTATAATTTTGAGACCACAATTTTTCCCATTTCTCCAAATCAATCCCATATCCAAAATTCTTCCCCCAAACAATCATCGTTTCTTTAACTTGTTCCTCCTCTAATATAATTTCCAACAATTTTTTAATCACTTTTTCATCAGTACCTGTCAAGATCCTATCTAAATCAATCAATTTATCATAAAATCCCTCCATTTTAGAATCTATAAGATACCTTGAATGTATTTGCGCATATGAAAACCAATTCATCCTTATGCCTTGTTCTTCTAGTTTTTGCATTGTTTTAAGTTCACTCTTTTCATCCAATATTTCCCCATATCTAACTGTTGGTTCCTTCTTATATATTATAGGATAAGAAAAAGCTTCAATAGTTGATAACCAGACTGGGATTTTCAAACAACATTGTCTCTTAATTTTCTCCCAATTCAACCATAAAGACTCCCTTATATAATGCCTTCTAAAATAGCCCTATATACCACAGAAAAGCATGTCATCCCAGTAATAAATCATGCCCCTCTAGTGTCAACAATCTAGTCTTTCTTAATGTTATCCATTCTTTAACCCACATTAAATTTGCAGCTTGGTAATACAACTCCCAGTTCGGAAGGCTGTTTTCCTCCTCTTTACACCTTATTCTACCCGCCCTCTGTACCTCGGCCTAAGGGAACAGGAATTGCCAAATAAAATCGAGTCTTTTTCACCTGAAATGCGGTTTGCCAAGCTCTCCTACCATGAAAACTTTCCTTGCTCGGAAAGGAAAATGCTTCAAAACGGTGGCCTTGGACTTCTGCTTCTTCGCCTCTAACCCGAAGGGTCCTTGGTAGCAGCTAGAGTCCTTTCGACAGGCGGCAACCGTGGCGCTTTGGTCGGCCCCTCCAAATCACTCCGTGGTTTTAAAAGGCTTATGATTCTCTCTCTAGAATGAATCCCAAATGACTTTTTAGTGGCCGTGTTGACTTGAAAAAATCATAGTATTTATTCTGGAGTCGTCTTTCCTTAAGATAAGGCCCCCTCCCGTTCATAGGTGTCTTTGGACTGAAATCGATACAGCCCAAGAAAGTTACTTCTTTGAAAGGTTTTTCAGGGTTATTTTTGCAGTGTATATAAGAAATGTAACGTCGTGCCCCCCAACAAGGCAAAGGTGTCTACTAGGTGAGCTCAAATTAAAAAAGAAAAGGTGGAAAATGCAAAAACGGGGAAACTCTGATCACCTGGAGCCGAGGGCCGCCCTTCCCCCACCCCCCTCTCTGCCCCCTTTCCCCGCCCCTCCTCTCTCCCGGTTGAGGCTTTGGCCAAAGGCCTAGGGTGGGCCTGGCTCCTCCAGGGTAACAATTGGGCCATGTCTGGTGAGAATGTGGCCACTCTCTCCCCGTGCCAGGCTCTTCTCCTTGGCCAGGTCCTCTGGGGTGCCAGCCGGATGCCGCAGCAGGCCAGGGACAAGGAGGGTCGGTTCCTGGCCCTGGAGGGATCCTTTGACTTCCACCCTCCCTGTGGGGTGCCCTGGATTGATGGGCATCGCGTGGCAGTCTGTGCAGGGCCTCCGAGGGAAGCGCCGATGGTCCGGGGGGCCACTTGGAGTAGGTGGCACAAGGGCCATGGCAGGATTGATCCTGTACAAAAGGCAGCTGGGCCTTGAGGGCAACCAATCGAGGGGTGGGAGGAGAGGGTTTCCCGGGAGGGCTTAGGGCAAACCTTCACCCCCCAAGCAACTCGCGTCCACACAGGAAGCGACTGGCGCTGGCCGGTGCTTGTGGGAGGCAGGATGCCCCCCCACAGCCCTGCGCCCATCGGGCAGCCAGACGGTTTCCCAAAAGCCGGCCGATGCAGCTGGGTGCCCATGAGGTAATTGGAGCCTGTCTGGAGCGCGGCAGAAGCAGAAGGTGCTGGGCGCTCGCCACGTGCCACCTCCGCTCGGAAGATTTGATGAAATGCCCCTATTATGATCCAGAGATCCGTGGAGCAGAGCCGGCAGACACCTGATCCTCCCTGGAGCTGCTCGGCCTGATCTCCCTCTCTGGGAAGCCACGGGGGCCACCGAGGAAGCCATGGCTCACGGCGGGGGGCACAGAGATGGGTAACAAGCAGACCATCTTCACTCCGGAGCAGCTGGACGCCTATCAGGTACCCCGGCCCTCCCCCCCTCCTCTCTCTCCCTCTCTCTCTCCCTCTCGCTGCTGTGTTTCTTGGGGAAGCGAGGAGGGAAGGTGGCTGCTCCTGGCCAAGGGAGCTTCTCCTCCAGGGGGGCTTCGTGCAGGGGAATTTGGGGGGGGGAGGAATTCTGTCTAACAGCCAAAGGTTCCCAATGGAGGATGCAAACTGGCCCAGCAGGGAGGAATCCTGAGCTCGCTGGCTCTCACCCGGCTCTTTTTTTGTGTTGCTTTCCTCTTTCAGGATGTCACGTTTTTCACAAGGAAAGAAATCCTGAGGTGAGACCTGCCAATGCCCAGAGCCAAAGGGGAAATTCGGGAGAAGCTTTTCTGGGGAGGGTTGGGGTGGAAGAGGCGGCCGGAGGGAGGGCAGGTCGCGAGTCTCGCTGGGGAGCGCAGGCGGCCAAGGCCTGGCACCTGCTCCATGGGCTGCAGCCGCACAGAGCTCCAGGCAACAGGTGAACAAGGGCTAGGCAGCCCCTTCCAGGTGGGCATCCTTCCCTCCAAAGGAAGGCGGAGGGTTACCGGTGCGATTTTAGGGCATCGTGTTTGAACCCAGGCTAGCCAAGCGACCCCCCGCTGGCCGCAGAGGCCCTTCCAGGGGTCCCGGTTCTTCCAGGGCCTCCGAGGCAGCAGCGCCTTCCTCCGAGGGATGGAGCGACTCTCGCCGTGTCCGAGGGGCGCAGCTGGGGGAACCCCCGCCCTTCCTGAACCCCAAGCAGCAGGAGTCCCTTTTCATCTCCGGGATGGGAGCCAAGGCCAGATGGAGGAGAGAGGCGGCTCAAAACGTGGGCTCCCTTCTGCTCCGCCCCCTTTCACCGACCAAGGGTCTCTCCAAACGAAAAGGGGGTCCGCCCCCCCGCAAAGACAGGGCTGGCCACCTCCCCTCCTGCCACCCGCCTGTTTGGGAAATGCCCCGTTGTTCCTTCTTCCCCGGTTCGGCCCCCCAAAGCCCCACATTCGAGGGGCCGATAGCAAATAAAAAAGGGGGGCCCAGCCCATAAACTGTGGAAAGGAGCAGGAGGCTTAGGTCGAAACCGAAAGAGGAGGAGGGAGGGAGGGCAACAGGGTCGGCCTTTGGGCCTCGGGATCTGCCCTCTGTCCCAGGGGTCCCCCAACCTGCACAGAGCCCCCCCACGCGCATAGGGGTCGCGGGCGCTGGGGACCCCACTCGCACCGCAGCGGGAGAGCAGCCTTGTATCCCCCCCGCATCGTTTATGTTCCCCCTCTGGGGGCACGAAGGGGCAACGGGAGAGGCCCACTCAGGCCTCACGCACGGAAGTTGCAGAGCCCAAATTCAGCTGCCCAAAAAGTTTCAAACGGAACCATTTTTCTGCTGGGAATAAAAGTGGCCGATTCGGAGGCTGCCGAATTTGTCCTTCCAGGTTGACACGTTTCAGTCAGTTGGGAGATTTTGGGCTCAGGGCTTGACTCCAGCCCCCCCCCCGCAAGACCTTCTGAGTTGGAGGGAGAAAGGGGAGGGGGAGGTCTCCAGGGCTACACTGGAGGACGGACGATGGAGGGAATTTGGGGTCTTGGGTCTCACCAGCACTAGGAGGACCAGGGGTGACCCGAGAGCCGCCTTCCGATATCTGAAGGGGGGGGTCACAGAGAGGAGGGGGCCGACCTATCCCCCAACGCACTGGAGGGAAGGGCAAGAGGCAACGGGGGCAGTTGGGGAGGCTCCCTCCTGGCCTCCAGAGCCCCGAGGAAAGGCCAGGACGGGGCAGGCGGCTTGGGGAGCAGCCGCCGCTCGAGAGCAGACCTGCTGCCAGCTCCGTCCAGGCTGGAAACCGGGGAGAGACGGGAGTCTCCCCAAGTCCCCTTCCCAGGGGGAATCCCGCAAGGCAGGCGGGCGGGGAGGAAAGAAGCCGGCCGGCCAGCCCACCCTACGCAGGGCCGGAGCTCTCCCACGGGAGGCCAGGCCTGGGCCCGCCTTCCTCTGCTCCCTCCCTCCCTCCCTCCCAGGCTCTTCGACAAGTACCGAGACCTGGCGCCCCAGTTAGTGCCCACCGACTACAGCCGGAAGCCCAGCGTGAAGCTGCCCTACGAGCTCATTGCCAGCATGCCGGAGCTCAAGGTACAGGGCTGGGGGCCTTCTCTGCAGGGAGGGCGGCCGGGACGGGCCTGGGCATGCTGGGGACACGCACAGGGAGGGAGGGTGGGGGAGGCAGGACATCCAGGGCTGGTCCTGCCTGGCAGGGTGGGGTGGGGGGAGGAGGAGGTTTCTGTGGGCTTTGGGCTTCTCCGCCAGGCTCTCGGTGCCCGGATGCCACCCAGGAGGATTTAGAGCGGAGC
>NW_028262877.1:296433-321423 GCF_049901715.1 Pseudonaja textilis
CTGAATGACACTGTACCACTGATAGTGAGTTATGATCCGTTTCCTGTTCCTTTCATCCTGGGTCTCCAGTGGGGCTTTCTGGGTGCATCTTCTCCGGCCTTTGACAGAAAAGACATGCTTGGAAAGAGAGCAATGGAAATAATGATCTTGATACTGATCTTCTACAAAGAAATGAGGTTCAAAGGCAGCATCCACTGGCATTTTTTTTTGCAGATAACCAAAGTTCCAAATACTATGGATGTATTTGAGACGTATGTCCTTCTTTATCATATACGCTGCAAGATTTGTGAGGATCCAGACTTTCCCTTCAATGGGTCCTGGCAAATGCATAAGTGTTTCATGGAAAGGAAGAATTCTGTTCCAGATGGAAATAAATTCCATGAAGTGAACAAAGACATTGACTTGTCTCCACTTAGAGAGGGCCTCCCTGAGGGGGGCTACATGTCCAGTTGCTGAGAATTGATGTGATATAACCACACAAATTCCATTCCTGACAAGCATCGGAGGGAAAGTCCTCATGAACTCCTCTCCCTTCTCTGTTTCTGAAGCAAAGAGGCCAATCGGGGTCCATCTGAAATGGAGGAGCAGCTGGACGATTGCTGGGTAGTGGAATCCTTCTTTGGGGAGCAATGGATGGAAAAAGGGGAATCTCCTTTTATCACTCAGAGCCTTTGAAGGAATTGAAGCAGTGATCTGAAAAAGTAATGAAGAACGCTATGTTATAGTATGGTCAGATCAACTCCAAAATATTAGTTATTGACAAACCCAATTTTGTTCTGATGAACATATTAGAATAGTTTGTTTCTTAATCATGTTTTTTTTAAAAAAAAGTCATAGAAAAAGTTTATAAACATGAAAAAGATATATACAAAATACAAAGCATTTCATTAAAAACGAAACAAAAAGAAAAAAGTATACATTACAAATTAGTTAGACGGTGCTTTCCTATCAAACAATATTTTAGTACTTATTTCATATATCTGGTCAATACTCCTACTATAACCTCTTTATATTCTTCCTTCCCTATTCATTTACTTGCTGGTTTCTATTATTTATCCAATTTAACCATTTTTCTCAGACTGTACAATATATTGAGTCTTCCTTTTCTTTTAATCTTAGGATAAGTTTATCCATTTCAGCGCAATCGTAGACTTTTTGGATTATCAAGTTTTCTACTGGCATCCGATCACCTTTCCAACATGCTATCCTCATCGCAGTAATTATATGTAAAATGAAATATTTTATTTGTTTTGCATATTCACTGTCATTGTTTAAAATATTTAAGACAGACTATTAACAAGATTGTATATAAAAATGGAACACAAAATCATATTAAATAAAAAAACAATTAAAAATGCAATGTAAATTTCTGTATCACCGCCAAAATTCCAACAATTAGATTCAAATTAGCAGATGTCCAATAAAACATTTGGATCTAAGATATAGGGCAGTATTATATGCTACTTTTGAGTACTGAAACCTCTTTCTCAGCTTCTATATCCCAAATTCTTTGTGGGGCAATTTTTCAGCTTCTTCTCCAGATGTACAAGAGACTAAGAGACAAATTGTCAGTTGTACAATTCAATAAATCTTTAATTGAAAGTTTACCTGTTTTGGGACTCTGCCTGTTTCATCGTTTTAATTTTAACCAATAATTATATACCCTGAATTTATACAAAGTAGAAATTTTGTAAATTCATAACTTACTGTACCTCTGAGGGCAGGAGCTGAACTCCTTTTATCCACTCCAAAGATACTCTTCAGATCCTGTGATCTTAATATTTTTTTATAGATAGGCAGGACTATTGCCAACTTGATTCCAATTGGATAAGGCACATATTATGTGAAAATGAATATGCTAATGGAGGACCTCAAAACCTGGATAGTTTTTCAATAGTTAAATATTCAGTAGAAAATCCTCTATAGGGACCTTATGGCTCTTCAGGCCTTTAATGGTGAACTTGAAGATGAACATAATTGACTAAAACATAGTTTATATGTTCCCTAATATTCTGAAAAAGAGCTCTTGAATTCTATGAAGATATTGGATCTGT
The DNA here is from genome assembly GCF_049901715.1 of Pseudonaja textilis. Taxonomy (NCBI): domain Eukaryota; kingdom Metazoa; phylum Chordata; class Lepidosauria; order Squamata; family Elapidae; genus Pseudonaja; species Pseudonaja textilis. The sequence continues at coordinate 298,488 of NW_028262877.1, forward strand.
TGTTCATCCCCACCACCCCACTCACCTTACCAGAGAAAAACACACACAAACCTGTGGGACTTTATAAGTGCCTGAAAATGTTGACATTTGGATGGAGATGTCCCTTCTAGCTGCATCAATCAGAGCCAGGAGGTTCTCCTTCCTCCCACAGCCGTAGTTGGGGACATTGGCTTCTCCAGTGGAAAGCATGTCCAGCAAGGCATCTGAAGTGCGGAAAGGACTCATATAGTTGTCATGGATGTTGTAGCCAAGGGTGAGATTGTGCAGGAGCTGGGAATTCTTGTGGACCATTTGAATAGTAAAAATTAATTCTAGGACAGTTTCAAAACCAGAAATCTCCCTATTGTAAAAATAATGTTCATGTTATAGTCAACAGCAACAACGAATACTTTTAAAATATATAATCCTTCACAAACCTGCTAAACCTTAGGCCAACACTGATCCAAATCCAATGTTCAATTATGCAACCATGGAAATGGGCTGAAAGAGGCAACTGTAATTGTTTCAATCACTACTTAAACAAAGGTTTAAGTGATTCAAGTGATGAACTCCAGATGGAACTGAGAAAGGAAAATCATCTGGATTTCCTTCAGGTTTTTTTCTACCTCATCTTTGGATTTTACTCTCTTCCACAAAGTAAGGCAAAAGAGGGAAGCCATGGAAATGAAATCATTTAGGAAATTAGATAGGTCCTACGGTACAAAAATACATGACATAAGAAGAAAAGGAGAGTGTTAGAATTGCACATGGAGGGAGTGCAACTCCATCACCCTGCATGACTTATGAAGGAGAAGGTATAGAAGGAGGGCAGTTGAAAGGCCACATTATAGGTGACACATATGATTCAGTTGAGACCACACCAATGAGATGGTCTCCTGGCCTGTAAAAGCTCCATGGATTGTAGCCATCCTGGTGCTCCAAACTCAACGGGCATTTTCTTCTCAGCTTCCCACAGACTGATGGGGACACCAGTGTTGGGTATATGGATACACCAACCAGGTTTGGGTTGAATAAATATGTAAACCTAGTTTTAAGTGTCTTGTAGCTTTAAGCACAAGAAACTGCAATGTCATTGTGGGTGCGGTTGCAGGCAGCAATATAGGTAGGAAGGGAAACGTAATAGACCCTGCTTCTGGATGCACCTGGTTCTGTTCCTGGTCTGCTGCCTGCTGTTTTGGAACGTCTATCTGCTTACTCTGGAGGCTACTGTGCCAGATACCATTTCAACTGAACACAAGGACTGTTTGCTTGGTGAGCTGTGGATTCAGCGTTGTCTTTGACAAAGGTATCGGGAGGAGAAGATTTACAAGCAGATAAGGACATTGTATTTACTGTTAATGGACTTGATAACTGGATGGATATACTGGATTATGATATATGGACTGAATGACACTTCTTAATCTCTGTGTGAATTAAATAACTATTTTAAAACCACAAACAGTGTTTTTGTCTCCAGTGTGTGTATACTCTTGGGCCCACTCTCTCTCTCATTTGCCTGCCTGGCTTGACTGCTGCTGCATACTCTGCTTGGGGGTTTATCCCCAAACACTAACATTGGTTATGGGCCCAGCAGAGTGCACAGTCTAACTAACCAGGTTATAGCAGTGAGAGCTGGTGTGAGTTGCACATTACTGTAAATACAAACTGTTTGTTAAATAGTTGTTTATCACAAGAGCAATGGCACAAGTAAATTTGCCAAGTCTGTCCATGATATCCAGACTAGATGGAACAAACTATGTTTCATGGTCTATGAAATGTAGTTTACTGCTACGAAGAGAAGGTTTGTGGAACATAATAACAAACCCACCAGATGTATCAAACTTAAATCCTAATGATGAAGAGGATTATAAACTGATACAGGACTATGAACGAAAGAATGAACAGGCTTTGTGCATCATAGGTCTCACTCTGTCTGACCAGCAACTCATTCATATCCGTGGAGTGGAAAATGCTGCAGACTGCTGGGAGAATCTCAAAAGGATTTATGTTCGAGACAGTGTAGGAGCTCATATCAATCTTACACGGAAGCTGTTTAGAACACATCTTGAGAGGAATGGAGACATGTTAACTCATTTAAACTGTATGAAAAGCATTTTTCAAGAATTACAAGAAAAAGAGCTTATTTTTAATGAGTTGCAACAAGTATACATCATACTGTCTTCTCTGGATCGAAGCTATGATGATTTTGTGACTGCATTAGAGGTGTTGCCAAAAGACAGTTTATCAGTAACCGAGATTACCGGCAGGCTATTAGAAGAAGCCAGAAGAAGGTTTGAACGTGACCAGCTGAGAGAAGATAAGCCTAATAAAGAAGAGAAATTATCTTCAAAGCTGGAAAGAAACCAGCTGTGTAAAGGAAAGCACCCGGAAGAAGAGAAGTTATCTTCAATGGCATACACAATTAAAAAGTGTTTTAATTGTGGAGGCAGAGGACATTTGGCAAGATTCTGCAGAAAAGGAAAAAGCCAGAATGTAAAGAAGCCAAAGAAATCCTTTGAACTGGCCATGTTTGGCAATTGTGATATGAAGAATGATTTATGGGTGGTGGACAGTGGTGCATCCCACTGCATCACGAGAGATAAGACAAAGTTTATAAAAATGTCTACAAGCTCTCAACGTATATCACTCGCAAATGGTTGGCACCTCAAGGCCAAGGCTGAAGGTATTGCTTATTGTCCATGTTTAAACCAGAATATAAAAATGTTGTATGTACCACAGTTAAAGATGAACTTACTTTCTGTAAGAGTATTAGATAAACTAGGATATGTAGTTACATTTAAGAATAATAAGTGCATACTGGAAAGAGACGGCAAAAGGGTAACTGCAGCTTTAAATGGAACGTTGTATGTCTTACATGATAGTAAGAAAGGGGAGGCACAGACTGTATTTAATAATATCAAGCCTCATGATGAATGTATCCATTTATTGCATAGACGTTTGGGGCATGTAAATTTTAAAATGCTAAAACGTACAGTAGAGTTATCTGAAGGAATAAGGTTAAAACCCTGTGATAAGTATTTGCGTTGTAATGTCTGTTGTGAAGATAAGAGTAAAATAATACCTGCAAATAGGCTAAATGGTTTCAAAACTACAGAACCTTTAGAAGTAGTATTTGCAGACATTATAGGTCCAAAGAAACCCAGTATGGGGGGTGCTCGATATATACTGAGCATTATGGACCATTACTCTAGATATGGGTTTTGCTACCTAATGAAAAGCAAAACTGAAACATATCAACATTTCTTCAACTGGTTAAAGTTTGCAGAAAGAAAGACCAAACGGCAACTGATAACCCTGGTGACAGATAATGGTACGGAATTTGTTAACAGCAAATTCCAGAATAGATTAAAGGTAGCTGGAATAGAGCACAAGAAATCTGCACCATACAGACCACAACACAACGCATTTATAGAGAGAAGAGGCCAAACACTACAGGCAATGGTTAGATCAATGATAACTGATTCTGGATTACCTGATTCTGTGTGGGGGGAGGCTACAATGTGTGCTAATAACATATTGAACAACGTTGTTAACACAACTACTGGTGAAATACCATTCACCATGTGGCATGGCAGGAAGCCTGATCTGAGTTACCTGCACACATTTGGTGCACCAGCATGGGTGCATATCCCTACACAACTCAGGCGTAAAGGGCAACACAGAGCTAAACAATTATTCTTCGTTGGTTACCAAGCTAACCATAGGGCATATAGATTTTGGGAGAAAGGCACATCTAAGGTGTTATGTAGTGCCAATGCCCAATTTCTAGAGCACGTAGGATGGGATAAGTTAGAACAGGATAACAATAAAGAAGTGATTATTGAATCCTATAGAAATCCCATTAATTATCCCTGTAACTTTAAGAATAAAGTAAAGCAAGAAATACAGGAAGAAATTGTGCCCATAGAAGAAGAAATAAAACCAATAGCTGAGCAAGATGAGGAACATGAACAGGTAGTAACTCAAAAAAGTCCTCATACAAGCCCTGTAATTCCCAGAAGAACTACACGAATATCTAGACCGCCTGATAGATACCAGGCTAACACTGTGTGCCAGGTTAATAAAGTTCCATCTACTGTGGATGAAATTAAAAGGTATCCTTCTAAAGATAAGGAAAGTTGGTATGCAGCAATGAATAAGGAATTGAAATCCTTGAAGGATATGAAAGTATATGAAAATGCGAGATTACCTGTAGATATAAAACCCATTGGCTGCAAATGGATTTTTAAGATAAAAACTGATAAAGATGGAAATATAATCCATAAGGCAAGATTAGTAGCCCAAGGTTTTAGACAAAGTGCCAATGACTATGATGAAGTATTTGCACCTAGTCTTAAAGCAGCAACATTAAGGGCAGCTTTAGTGTGGGCAGCAAGCAAGAAATATATAGTTAACCATTTAGATGTGGAAACTGCTTACTTGCATGCTCCACTAAGACATACTGTATATATGAAAAAGCCTATTGGATTTAAAGGTGAAAATAATAATGATTGTTGGTTGTTAAAAAAGAGCCTCTATGGTCTTAAACAATCGGGCTATGAATGGAACCAGTATATTGTAAAGGAACTGAACAATATAGGGTTTAAAGCTGGTTTAGCCGATCCATGTCTGTTTAAAAGGGAGACAAATGGGAAAATATCATTATTATTATTATTCACTGATGATATTGCCTTGATTACTGAGACTAATGATGAAGCAAATAAAATTATAGCATCATTAGGAAAGAAAATAAAAATCAAGCAATTAGGGGAGATAAAGAGATATCTAGGTTTGAATATACTGAAAACACAGAAAGGTTTTAAGATATCTCAGGAGGATAAGATATCTAAATTGCTAATAGATTATAAGATGGAACTTTGTAAGCCTGCAAAGACTCAATGAGTCAGGATATTTGCAAAATGGATACTCAAAGTCCCAAGTTTGATAAGGCAATATATCAATCTTTGATTGGTAGCTTATCATACATTAGCAATTGGTCAAGGCCAGATATTGCTTATAGTATTAATCAGCTGGCACGACATAATAATGATCCGCTTCAATGTCATTGGAATGCATTGAAAAGAATTTTAAGATATCTTAAAGGAACATTACACCATGCACTGTATCTAGAACCAAAAGGTGATCTCATACTGAGTGCTTATGCAGATGCTAGCTTTGCATCAGAAAGAGACACAAGAAAGTCGACTTCAGGAACAGCCATAATGCTGGGTAATACATTAATAGGTTGGAAGTCAATAAGACAACAGCATATAAGTTTGTCTACTATGGAGGCAGAATTCTCCTGTTTATCACTATTATGTACTGAATTGATTATGTATAAACAAATGTTGAATGATATGGGTATAACTGTAAATTATCCTATAATTGTACATGAAGATAATCAGGCAGCAATTCAAATGGCCACAAATATTGCAGTAAAAACTAGGAGCAAGCATACAGATTTAAGGTATCTAAACGTTAGACAATCTGTACAGAGTAAAATGATACAGCTGGAGTACTGCATGTCGGAGGACAATATAGCTGATAATTTTACTAAAGCCCAAGGTGCCATTTAGCACCTAGAGAGTTGTGAAAAGTATGGGTTTAAATTGTAAAGGTATTATATATTTATATCACCCAAAAGGGGAGAATGTTGGGTATATGGATACACCAACTAGGTTTGGGTGAATAAATATATAAACCTAGGTTTAAGTGTTTGTAGCTTTAAGCACCAAACTGCAATGTAATTAGATAATTAAGGGTGCGGTTGCAAGCTGCAATAAAAGGCAGTAGAGAGAAACGTAACCTTCCTGCTTGCTGGTTTCTGCTCCTGGTCTGCCCTGGCCTGGTCTGCCTGGTCTCTCTGATCTCTGCTGCCTGCTGTTTACTCCTGTATGAGACGTCTGCTTGTTGGCTACTGTGCTGGATACCGTTTCTACTGAACAAAAAGGACTGTTTACTTGGTTAGCTGATATCCTGTGAATACTCAGCGTTGTCTTCGAGAGAAAGGTATCGGGAGGAGAAGCTTTACAAGCAGATAAAGACATTGTACTGACTAGTTAATGGACTAGGTTACTGGATGGATATATTGGATAATGACATATGGACTGAATGACAATGCTTAAATTCTAAATGAATTAAATAACTATTTAAAACTACAAACAGTGTTTTTGTCTCCAGTGTGTGTATACTCTTGGGCCCAGCCTCTCTCTCATTTGGCTGCCTGGCTTGACTGCTGCTGTGCACTCTGCTTGGGGGTTTGTCCCCAAACACTAACAGACAACTATACAAGAAAGAGAATATTGATGAGGAAAAAGTCAAACAGTACTTACAGAAGGCAAACTTACCTAAGATATCCAAAGAGACTGAAGAAATGTTAGAAAGTAATATAACAATGATGGAATTAAGTCAAGCACTTAGAAACAAAATAATGGGAAAGCAGCAGGTCCGGATGGGCTGCCGGCAGAATTCTACAAAATATTACAAGAATCATTGAGCATTCCATTGTTAGAAGTCATGAATGAAGCTATGTCAAAGAAGATGATACCTAAAACATGGTCAGAGGCTTACTTATTCCAAAAGAGGAGGCTGATCCACTGCAAATTAAGAACTATAGACCAATTTCTTTATTAAATGCAGATTATAAAATCTTTGCTTCAATATTAGCAGAAAGACTTAAAAAAATATCTGAATAATTTTATTCATCCAGACCAAAATGGATTTCTGACAAAGAGACAAATTAGAGACAATATGAGAGTAATTCTGGACACTTTGGAATATTATGAGGCGCATCCTGAAAAACAAATGGCTTTGATATTCTTAGATGTCCAAAAGGCATTTGACAATGTGAACTGGAGATTTATGTTACTCCTATTGGAACAGATAGGTTTTGCTAGAAGTTTTATCCAAGCAATAGAAGCTATTTACCATGAGCAAACAGCAAAGGTAATGATTGAGGGAGAATTTACTGATTCTATTAATATAAGAAAAGGCACAAGACAAGATGTCCCCTTTCTCCTTAGCTATTTGTATTGACTCTGGAAGTGTTGAATAGAAATATTAGAGAAGATAAAAATATAAAAGGAATGAAAATTAAAAAGGAAGAATTTAAATTGCAAGCCTTTGCAGATGACTTAGCCTTTATTTTGGAAGATCCTTTAGAAACAGCTCCAAAGCTATTGGAAAAGATAGAAACATACGATGAGGTGGCTGGTTTGAAAATAAATAAAGATAAAACAAAGATTTTGTCAAAGAACAGGCTACTAAGACAAAGAGAAGAATTGGCAAATTCTGTTGAAAATCCAAGTTACGAACAAGGTTACGTATTTGGGGATATATTTGACATCAAGATGTAGTACATTAAAAGAGAATAATTATATTAAACTTAAACAACAGATAGCCTTAGATTTGAAGAAATGGGAAAATTTACAATTGTCATTAATAGGGAGGATTTCAACAATCAAGATGAATATCTTACCCAGAGTCTTATTTCTGTTTCAAACAATACCAATTAGGCTTGGAAAAGACTATTTTGAGGACTTAAATAAAATTGTGTTGAAGTATATATGGCAAGGTAAGAAAGCGAAGATAAAGCTAAAGCTTTTGCAACATGCTAGAACTAGAGGAGGTTTTGGCCTGCCTAATTGGGAGCTGTACTACCAAGCTGCAAATTTGATGTGGGCTAAGGAATGGATAACATTAAGAAAGACTAGATTGTTGACACTAGAAGGTCATGATTTGTTGTTGGGTTGGCATGCTTTTCTATGGTACAAGGGAACCAAAACACAGGGTTACTTTCGAAGACATTATATATGGGAGTCTTTGTGGTTAAACTGGGAGAAGATAAAAAAACAATGTTATCTGAAAATTCCAGTTTGGTTATCAACGATAGAAGCATTTTCTTATCCTATAATCTACAAGAAGGAACAAACAGTTAGATATGGGGAATTATTAGATGAAAAGGGTAAAATTAAATCGATACAAAATCTAGAGGAACAAGGTATGAATTGGTTTTCATATGTGCAAATACACTCAAGGTATGATGAAGATTCCAAAACAGAGGGATTTTATGATAAACAGACTGATTTAGATAAGATCTTGACAGGTACTGATGAAAAGGTGATTAAAAAACTATATGGTTATTTATTGGGAATTAAGCTAGAGGAAGAACAAGTTAAAGAAACTATGATTGCTTGGGGGAGGAATTTTGGATACGGGATTGATTTAGAGAAATGGCAGAAACTATGGTCGCAAAATTAGAAAATGACAATGTCTACAGCTTATAAAGAAAATCTGTATAAGATGTTTTACAGGTGGCATTTCCCCCCGACAAGGATAGCAAGAATGTTCAAGAATAAATCTGAAAAATGCTGGAAATGTCATCAGAAACCTGGCTCATACTACCATATGTGGTGGACTTGTGAGGATGCTAGAAAATACTGGACTAAAATCTGCATGTGGTTGGAAAAAATGACAAAGAAACACATAGATTTGAAACCGGAGTTCTTTTTATTGGGAATCGTACCAGATGTATTTAGTAAAGACTTGAAATATCTGATTGTAAATGTATTAACTGCGGCTAGGATCGTATTTACTAAAAATTGGAAGAGTGAGAAAACTCCATCAGAGGAAGAAATTATTAAGAAAATATTGGAATGTGCTGAGATGAGTAGATTGACATTTTAAATTAGAGAGCAAGAAGATAAACAATTTTATAAAATTTGGGACCTTTTCTATCAATGGTTGGATGATGAAATACAATAATAAATATTTAGAATGTTAGATAATAAGAAATATCTTTGTTTTTTCTTTTTCTTTTGCTACTTGACATCATATCTATAAAGTGTTTTTTTAGGATAGAATTGGTATGATTATATGATTTGTTATAGAATAAATTACCTAAATTATAGTTATCTCATAAAGTATGAATGAATAAAAGTATAGTCAAATGATTTTTTTTAATAATGATATGAGGATATATAAGTTTGGATTGATAATAAGAGTTATTATGTAACGTAACCGTAATTGAGACTACGAAATGAATGCACAAAACTGATGAACCAACTGACACACTGTTTGTATATAAGTACGGAAGAGAGCTGATGCTTTTATGTTTTGTCTGTTTTGTTTGTTTGTAAAAAAAACCAATAAAATTGTTTAAAAAAAAAAAAGAATTCCCCACTGGGGAAGAGACCAGGTTCAGTGAGTTGGGTGGATCCTGTCAGCCTTCAAGAACTTCTACTTGTGCTTTGCATCTTTCGGCTGCCATAAGTAACGGGGGGAGGAGGGGGAACAAGTATGGGAAGTGAGCGGGAGGTGGTAAAAACTAGCATTGTATAAACTGAGGAAGGGGGAGAGTACATTCTTGCTTAGGTTTGTATTCCTTGCTTAGCTTTCTTTTCTCTGCGCAGCTGCAAACCTTTATCAAAGTATGCCAAGGTCATCACCACCTGAAGACATCCACATGATGACATTCACAACTTTTAATTGGAAGAACCATTTGAACTATTGGGGTGGGGACATTTCCATCACTTTGTATATGTGATTTACGTGCCTATTTCTTCAGAGTCAGAATTCTCTTGTTACCACTTCATTTCTAGTAAAAGATAGCTTTTCTCTAATTAAAAGTGTCTAAGTATTTCTTTCTTGAATTTTGAATGGAGCACCAGCTAACATTATTCTGAATTTCACTCTACCAGCCCACCCGGAGAGATAATACAATTTCTTCCGAGGGGGTCTGAACATTATGTCAACTCCAGCCAGCGACCAAGAAGACCTGGGTGCCATCAGAGGGTGAGACTCCTTGCTGCTAGAGGAGGCACGGGAAGCTGAATTGCTAGCAGAGCTTAACCTTGGGGAAAAACCAGCTGTAAAACCCAAATGGTCATTGGGAGTCGGCTGGAAGGATCCGGAGGAGGCTCCCCCCACAGGAGTCACCACTACCCGTCGGCGTGGAGGAGAGGAGCCATGGCAAGAGAGGGAAAGGAAAGACTTTTTACTAAATCAAGCCAGGCACTTCATCAATGAAGCCCTTGGGGAGCCTCACACTGCACAAAGGTATGAGGGAGAGGAGGGGGAGGCAGCCCCAGCCAGAAGAAGCCGAGCAGCCACCCCCATAAACCAACCTGGGCCAGTGCAACAGGCAGTAGCAGCCCCGGGGGCGCCAGCAGGAGGTGTAATTCCCAGAAGACGTAGAACTCCAAAGCTGCCTCCGTTGGAAGTAAAATATGGGGGGGGATCCCAAGGAGTTGGGATTTTTTCTGGCACAAGTTTGGAGCTATATGGAAGAATACGGAGGGGATTTTCCCTCAGAAGCAGCCAAAGTTAGATGTGTTACCAGGGCTCTGGAGGGACCAGCTGCAAAGTGGATGGTGACTTTGCATAATGATAATGCTCCCCAGCTGTTGAATTATGACCTGTTAATGACTGCACTGAGGGCAAGGTTTGAGGACCCACTGGCGGACCGTAAGGCCAGGATCAGGATGAAGACCATAAATCAGGAGCGGAGATCAGTGGCCGACTACACCCAGGAATTTAGAGAGCTGGCATGTCATATTCGAGGCTGGTCCCAGGTAGACCTGATAGAAGCATTTAAAGATGGATTAAATGAAGATGTATACCAGAGATGCATTGCCAGAAGAGACCCAAATGATTTGCAGATGTGGTACTTGCTGGCAGCAGAGGTGGAAATCGATCTAACCCGAAACAGATGCCGGGGGGGATCTGGTTGGAGTAAGCCTTACCCCCTACATCCTCAAGAAGCCCTCAAACCCCAAAAGGGAGGGATGGCAGCAAGACCCAAGACCACTGCCTGCTTCCGATGTGGGAAGGAAGGTCACCAGGCTGCAGACTGCCGGGCCAAGTTGGAACCAAAGGGGTCACCAAAAGGAGGTTAAAAAGCCTGAAAAAAAACCCAGTGAAACCTTGTGAGATAGCGCTTAAGACAAGGGAGGTTGCAGAGGTCGCCCCTCCGAAAGGAGAGGAGCTGAGAACTCCGACCTCCTCTAAAGAAAGTGAATCCGATTTGGAAGACGACTCCCTGGTAAGTCCAAACAAGGGCCCCATGACCATTCCAGTGAAATTAAGGGTACCCACACTGGGGGCCAAAGGGAAAATGCTAGCCTTGCTAGACTCTGGGTGCATGAGGTGTGTAATCAACACGGGAGTAGTAGAGAAAATGGGCTTAAGACTAAAAACTTTAAAAACGCCCAAACTTTTTGCCAATTGGATAGATCAGTGGTGGGGGGCAGCCCTACATGCTTCATAACAGAACCCATAGAAATGACCATGGGGAGACATAGAAAGACTCTGTGTTTTATTGTGGCCCCTCGGATGGAACAGCCGGTAATACTGGGATTACCCTGGCTCTGAAAATGGAACCCCCATGTCAACTGGAGGAAAGGGTTATTGCGCATACGTACCGACCAGCGGCTAGAAGGGGAGGGGCGATCTCAGCTGGAACTTCAGAATCCTATTGAGTTAGCCTCCATGGGTACTGAGGAACTGAAGGGGGAGGAGAAAATCCCGGAGGAATATTGGGACTTAAAGGAAGTATTCAGTGAGAAGGCCTCGGATGAGCTTCCCCCTCATCGTTCAACAGATTGTAGTATTAAAATTTTACCCAGGGTGAAACTCCCGAAACCAAAGCTTTACTTGATGACACCACGGGAATTAGAAGCGCTGTGGTTGTTTATTAATAAAAATTTGGAACGTGGTTTCATCCAACCCGCTAGACCCTGGGTAGTGGCCCCAGTATTGTTCCGTTAAAAGAAAGATGGCTCCTTGCGCTTGGTGGTTGATTATAGAAACCTGAACGCTACTTCCATGGAAAATGTGTATCCCCTCCCCCTGATGAAGGACATGCTGGCCCACCTGGCCAAGGGAAATTTTTTTACAAAACTCGACTTGAGAGAAGTGTACTACTGAGTTCGAATTAAGGAAGGGGATGAATGGAAAACCGCTTTTAACTGCTCAACGGGTTGTTTCCAATTCAATGTCCTCCCATTTGGCCTACAGGGAGCCCCAGCAGTATTCATGCAAATGATCAATCAGGTGTTACATGAACATTTATATAAGGGGTTTTTGGTTCATCTTGATGACATCCTTATCTACACAGAGACTTGGGATGAACATGTGAAACTAATGCAGTCAGTTTTAGAGAAACTCCGAGCAGCTAAATTGTATGCTAAATTGTCTAAATGTGAGTTCCATCAGGAGAAGATTGACTATTTTGGATATCTCATCTCACACAAGGACATAGAAATGGATCCAGAGAAGGTGTATGCCATGTTGGAATGCCCCCCAAGCCCGCCCCCATGTACCAGAAAGCAACTTCAGAGTTTCTTGGGATTCGCCAATTTTTACCGACAATTTATCCTGGCTTTTGCAAAGTTAACACTGCCTATCACTAACCTCTTAAAAACTAAAGGGGAGGCGAAACCAAAGCCTAGTAAACCGTTGGAGTGGTCCATGGAATGTCAAGCAGCCTTCGAAAAGCTGAAACGACTGTTCGCTGCTGAACCAGTGCTAAAGCTGGTTCAGGACATGGATGCTCCTTTTGTGATCCAAGCTGATGTGAGTGATGTGGCAGTTGCAGCGGTGTTACTACAAATCAATGAGAAAAGGATTTTACAACCCTGTGCATATACCTCCCATAAATTATCTGAAACTGAAAGAAGGTGGGCCGTATGGGGAAAAAAAGCTTTTGCAGTCCAATGGGCCCTACTGACTTGGAGACATTTCTTGGAAGGAGCAAAACACCCATTTGAGGTGTGGACTGACCATAAGAATTTGGAGGCTTTAAAAACATCTCGGAAACTGTCCTTCAAACAAGTTCGCTGGGCCCAGTACTTTAAGCGGTTTAATTTCTCACTGAAGTACATTCCAGTGGGGAGGAACTTCATGGCGGATGCTCTATCTAGACTACCTCAATATAATAGTGCTCGCCAGGAACTAATACAGCTGATTGTCCCAACCAAACAGCTAGCAGCTCCAGTAGTTACTAGAGCCCAAAAGAAGAAGCAGGAAATGGATCTATCGAACGGCTTGACTACACAATTAAAAGAGGCTCTAAAACTTGATGATTGGTTCCTGGCTCATTCGAATAACTGTACAGTTAGAGATGGATTAGCCTGGGTGGGAAACAAGTTGTACATGCTAGAGAAACTGAGGAGCCAAATATTACAACAAGCTCATGATTCTAAAGCAGCTGGCCACTTTCGATTTGTCAAAACATTACACTTGGTTAAGCAGCAATTCTGGTGGCCCACTTTGAAGAAGGACATTGAAACTTATGTGGCTAGCTGTTCTATTTGTGCATCAGCCAAGAGACCTCCTGGTAAGCCAGCAGAGTTGTTACAAAATGTGGCTAGACCAATGGCTCCGTGGAAAGAAATCTCTATGGACTTTATAGTGGAATTACCCGAAAGCGGGGGAAACACAGTTATTTGGGTGGTAACCAATTTGTTTTCCAAGCAAGTACATTTCATACCTTGTTCGAAGATTCCATCTGCAAAAACTTTGGCTAAACTGTTTATTTTGCATATCTGTAGATTACATGGCATTCCTGAGCCCATAATCTTTGACAGGGGGGTTCAATTTACCTTGAACTTTTGGAGGGAGTTCCTGAAGTTATTGGGCTCCACCCAGGGCTTAAGCTCCTCCCACCATCCCCAAACCAATGGTGCCTGTGAGAGAACTAATGCGGTATTGGAGCAGTTGTTACATAAACTATCAGCAGGATAATTGGGCTGACCTATTGCCATTTGCTGAAGTGGCATATAACAATTCTGTACATAGCAGTACTGGATTTACCCCATTCAAGGTGGCATCGGGACAAGATTTTGTACCCATACCTGAACTTTCTCATGAGAGGCCTAATATCCAGTCATTAGATGAATGGATAACACAACTCCAGCTTAATTGGCCAGTCACTCGTAAGCATTAGATGATGAACATCAAGCTCATAAGAAGTTTGCAGACAAAAAGAGAACTCCACAGAAACCATATCAAGTGGGCGACAAAGTTTTCTTGTCCACCAGATATCTACAAACCACTCAAAAGTCGAAGAAACTTGGTCCTAAGTATGTGGGTCCTTTCACGATTGAACAGTTTGTAAACCCTGTGGCAGTCCAGCTGAAATGACTGAAAATTCTTTGACGAATTCACCCGGTCTTCCATGTTAGTTTGTTAAAACCTGAACATACTTCCAATCTGAGACCAACCCAGACTGATCCTCCCATACCATTGCTGATTGAGGGTGAACAACATTTTGAAGTTAAAGAAATTCTGGATTCTCGCAAATGGAGGGGTCGGCTCCAATATTTGGTTGCTTGGAAACACTTCCCTTCTTCCCAAGCTGAGTGGGTCAACGAAAAAGATGTTAGCGCCCCTAAGCTGATCAAAGCCTTTTGTACCAAGTATCCTGATAAACCCTAGAAATGTGTCCATTTTGTGTACCTGATTATTAATTAGTATCTTTTATATTTCTTTCTCTTATAGGACTAATGTCTTTTTTCTAGGAGGGCCGAATGTCAGCCTTCAAGATCTTCTACTTCTGCTTTGCATCTTTTGGTTGCCATAAGTAACAGGGGGAAGAGGGGGGACAAGTTTGGGAAGTGAGCTGGAGGTGGTAAAAACTAGCATTGTATAAACTGAGGAGGGGGGAGAGTACATTCTTGCTTAGGTTTGTATTCCTTGTTTAGCTTTCTTTTCTCTGCGCAGCTGCAAACCTTTATCAAAGTATGCCAAGGTCAATGGACAGAAACTTCATCACCACCTGAAGACGTCCACATGATGATATTCACAACTTTTAATTGGAAGAACCATTTGAACTATTGGGATGGGAACATTTCCATCACTTTGTATACAGCCAGCCGCTCTCTCGGAGTCCTGGGAAAGAGGCAATGGCAATGGCTTCTGAGCAGCCTGGCCAAGCGATCTCTGGGCCGGCTTCCCCTGGGGGCTTCCAGACAACCTTCCTGCCCAGCTGGCTGAGGCTGAGGGGCCTCTCTGGGCCTGGCTTCCTCCTCACCGGTCAAGCAGCCTCCAAAGGGCTGGATTCAGAGAGGGTTTGGCAGGGGTCTGTGCTGTGAGGAGGGGGCACGCAGGGGTCCTGCAGGTCCAGGGGGGTCTGCAGTGGGTCTGCCCCTCCCCAGTGAGTGCAGGGAGGGAGGAGGGCAGGGGAAGAGGGAGGCAGGGGGAGCCCCTCCCATCTAGTCTGGGCAGCTCAGGTGCTATCAAAAGCCCACCTCTGAGGGAGGAGCCCTCCTTGGGCTTGGCTGGGAGGGAGAATGGCTCTGATGTCACAGATGGGGGACAGGTGGAGCTCCCAGGTGATCCCTGGGCACCTGCAGGCCAGGTGGGGCTGGTGGGGTCCAGGGGGAGGGAGGTCAGCCTGGGTCCCTGCTGCCAATTTCCCCTGGGGCAGCCAGGGGCTTCTTCCTCCTCCTGCTCTGGGAAGTGGGGCACCCCCTGGAGGGGGTTCCCTCTGGCCTTGCTGGGCAGGGTGGGGGGAATCTGCCCCATGGGGGCCCAGGGATGGGGGGAGTGAATGGGGTGAGGGTCCCCAGGTTGCATCTCTTGCCAGGATCCAAGTCTGGTGTGCCAGCTTTGCACCTGGCAGGTGGGGGTTGCTGTTCCCTCAGGTGTGAAGCCCACCAGCTCCTGGTCCCAGCCAGAAGGAAGGACCGAGGCTGGAGGAGAGTCTCTTGATCCTTTCAGAAGTCAGAAAACAGCCTTCTGGGCAGCAGGAGACCCCAAAATCAGAGAGGTCAGGCTGAACCCCTGGAGCTCTGCCCCCCCAAATGTCCAGCTCATTTCCCTCAGAACCCTGAAGGGGTTTCCAGGCCATGTCTTTCCCAGGGAGGCGGAGGAGGAAGATGGATGGACGGAGGGAAAAGAGGCAGGAGGGGAATCGGGTGGAAGGAGGAGGAGGAAGAGGAGGCCAGGAGAAACTTCCTGCAGCTCTGCCAGGACTTATCAGGGAATCCTCCTCTTCCCTCCCTCCCGTGATGGTTTCGCTCTTTCCTGGCAGAGGGTCCTTCAATGCCACAGTGGCACTGAGAAAGGTGACTTAGGGCCCCTTTCCACACTGGCAGCCCTGGCAGCCTCCCTGGGGTCCCAGGATTTACATTTAGACAACTGTCTCACAAGTATGATGGCCACAATGTCCCGGGGTGTGTGTCACGTGATCCCCTTTCATGAACAAAGTCAGTGAGAAGCCGGATGCACCTAAGAACCATCTGGCTGACTTAATGTCTGCAGTGATTCGCTTAGGAAACAGGGCCAGAAATGTCAAGAAGTGGGTCAAAACTCATTTAACAACCGTCTCCCTCAGCAACACAAGTGTTGGGCTCCATGGCGAGGACTTCCTGCCTTGTCTGTCTGGAGGTCTCAGGGCTGCCTTTTGAGGCTGCCTCAAGGGCTTCTCCAGCTGCCTGCATTGGGCGCCCCACGTCTCTTCTTACCAGGCCCCCCAAGAAAGAGTTTGGGAGGTGCCTGGAGGCCCCAGGTCTTCTGGTTGTGGGGATGCGGCACTTATAGTAGGCTCTGCGGCCCCTTTGGCCTCCCCACCTCCGAGGCTCTGAAGGTGCCCTTGGGGGTCCCTGTGTCCCAGGTCTCCAGCCGTTGGGGGGTTTCACTCCCATGCACCCCTTGGCCCAGGAGGGAGAACTGGGGGTCTGAGACAGGAGGGGGAGCAGAGGAGATGGGGGCAGGGGGGCAGGAAGCACCAGATGCCCAGGGCAGCCCCATCGCCCAGAGCAGGAGGAGCTTCCCTGCGTGGAGGGAGGAGGAGGATCCCTGCAGGCTGGGAGAGGAGGAGAGGCTCCCACCCAGGTGGCCCAGGGGGGAAGGGGAGCTCCAGAGCCAGAGAGGGAGGCAGAACTGGCCGGGCTCCTCCCCAGCCGCCTCCTCGGGTGGTTTCCTGGCTGTGTGGCTGGGAAGGCCGGCCCCACCGTGGTTGTCCAGGCCCTCCTTAGGGATCCCCAGGTGGGATGAACCCTCCACCTTCCCAGGGAGGCCATTCCATGCCTGCAGGTCTCTGCAGGTCCTGGCTGGTCTTTTCCCCCCTCTTGGAGACCCCTGGAGAACTGGGCTCATGGCAGGCGATTCAAGGAGGGAAGAGCTCAGTCTCGGATTCAGGAAGTGCCACTCAGAAAGTGTCACCTTAGATATTCCCCCCAGGTTGCTTTCTTGGGGTGGGTGGATGCTTTCCAGGTGACAAAGGTCTAAGGGGGAATGCCAGTCGTCTTCATTGGCAAGTGTGGGATGAAGGGCAACAGGCACCAGCGGTTCTGATCAAGCTGGCTAACAAGATGCCCGCAAGGAGGTTTCCTCCACTGGAAACGACCCCCTCAACTCCTGAATTTGGCCACCCGGTTCTGTTCTGGACATTGGATCCCTCCCCACTTTTAAGCAATGGCTTTGATGAGAGGAGGGAGGGAAGGAATCTTAGAATTTAAGAGGGATTTCTAATACCAGAGAAGACCGAAGGGGCCATTCAGGCCTTGGATTTTGGAGGCGTCCATGAGGCTGCCTGGGTCAAAGGGGATTAAAATGAGGATTTATTTGAAATTGTGCCCCTGGAAATGGACTGAAATGAGTCTTGCAGGACTGATGTGTCCCCTTTTGAAAGAAACCTCTCAAGGGGGAAAGCGGCCATGAGAGCAGGAGGGCCAGAGCCTGAAATTATGCAGGGACAATCAAGGCCTAAATCTTAGGCCAAGCCAGGAATTCTCCACATTCAGGGCTTCCTGGCTCAGGACAGGACATAATTCTGCGTTATTCCTTGTATTTTTCCATTCACTGGACTGGTTTCCAGACTGGTGGCTGGAAAACTCCCTGGGGAGCCAAGAGGGAGGAAGAAATAAATCCCCTGCCTTTCCCTTCATCATAGGGGGGAAGAGGCTCCTCTGCAGGGCTGGGAATGAGCCTGTCAACAAGGACTCGGCTCCAAGTTTCAGAGCTCCAGATTTGGAAATTCATCTGTGGGAAGCAAATATGCTTTTCTTGCTGAAAGGAAACAAGGCTGAGATGTGGTGATGAAAGAAGGAGCAATCCTGGCTAGTTCATGCCCAGATTTCCTGGCCTCCTGAAAGGGCTCCCTGCAGATGGAGGCCCTCAGTGGGCTCAGGCCCCCTTCCCAGAGAGCCAACCCTCCCCCGGGTCTCAGGCTGGGTCTCCTCTACACTTTTCTGGGGCACATTGGGCCATTTGGGGGGGGAGTCAAGGGCCCACCCACCCTCCAAAATGGGGAGGCAAGGGGGAGTCCCAAAGCAGCAGCTGTATCAGACCGAAACAATCCCTAAAATTGGAAGTGGCAGCAGGTGAATGAAAACCAACCTGATAGCAACCTGTCCGTCCCTGAAGGTCCTGCAGTGAATATGGGGGACAACCTTCCTTCCTCCCTGGACCTTCCCCTCATCCACCCAGGGTCCCACCCAAATCACCCTGGATAAAAAGACCCTGGTTGCAACTGGAGCCATGTGGGATCTCCTGCTTGGCCAGGACACGGAGGGTGCAATGGCTCAATGGGTGGCCTTTCTCTTTGCCCATCTTCAAGGAGGTTAATACCTCCAACCCTGCACCTGTGTGAGGCTGAGGGGGTCTCCTCTCCTCCTAACCCCACCCCATTCCCTGCTTTCCTGGCCGGGGGCTGGAGGGTCCCCTCGCTCTGGCAAAACCTCCAGGGGCCTTTGGCAACAGAGCGAGGCTCCCTGGAAGCAGCAACCCAGGAGAGTCAGCTGGTTGCCAGGATGGCGGCTGGTTTTGCCCCCTCTGATCCGATCCCTGGTGGCCTGGGGGCCTTGGGAGGAGATCCCGGTGGTCCCACTTGGAAGGAAGCCGGGGGAAGGGGGAAAGGCTGGGGAGGGGCAGCCTTTCCTCCTCTGGACTGCGAGAGAGGCCGGGGGTCCTGGCAAGGGTCTCTCCCCAGAGGAGGAGGACCAAGAATGCTGGGCTTTTCTCCGTGTTTTTATGGGGGGATGCAAGGATGAAGTCAAGGCCTCTCATGTCCCTCCAGCAGCCCCCTGAGGGGCAGGCCAGAAGCCCCCCATCTCCCATGGACCAGGGGAAGAGGCTGCCTTCAGAAGTGTGGGGGGCTTTTTCCCTGGAGGTCTTTTCTACTCCTTTGCATGGAATGGTCTGGGGTCTCCTGCTTGGGCAGGGGGTTGAACTAGATGACCCCCAAGGTCCCTTCTGGCTCCATTCTGATGGGATCTTAAGGAGCCTCTTTGTCAAAAATGGCTCTGAGGACAACATGGACTTGTCCACTTACAAATATCTTTTTGGTGACTGAAGTTACAACGGCACTCAGGAAAGTGACATGACCAGTCTTCACATTAATGACCATTCCAGCACCCCATGGTCACATGATGAAAACTCAGGCGTGTATTTATGACACTTGCAGTACCTTGGGGTCATTGGGGTCACTGGAAGACTTGCTTAATGACCGCATGATTTAACTAAACACCACACTCATTTGCTTCACTCATTTGCTTTTGAGGCAAAAAAGTTGGTAAAATGAGACAGAACTTACTTAGCAACAAAAATTGTGGTCATAAGTGGAGGATTGCCTTTATTGCCTTATAGTTCCTTGAAATTTATCTCCAGAGACGTTCAGGATCTCTTAGTCAGAATATTCACCTTTCTTCTCCCCACTTCTGCTCACTTCCAGGGAGCCTGGAACAAAGTCCTTGGTAGGAATTATTTCTGGGGCTTCCAGGGCTGGAAGCAGCCTGAGAGGACTGAGGTGAACCCCTAGGTGAGGCCTTCAAGGGTTGCACTGCTGGGCTTCCTACCTTGGAGAGAGAGAGAGAGAGAGAGAGAGAGAGAGAGAGACCCTCTTTCCTCTGGTGGAGTTTGAGACGCCCCCAAACTCCTGCTTGCAACTATTCACACGGTGCAGCCACAATGAGTCCAATTGTGTCAGGATGCAGCCTGACTCTCCGGTGGGGCTTCTCCTCCTTCCACATCTTCTGGACTCATCTCAACTACCTCAAGCATTCGGGAAAAGAACCGACTTTAATCAGGGGATGGAGAGAGGATGGTGAATCTCATGGAGAAGCCTCTTTCACAGGGCAGAAGCAGCTATGGGAAAGGGGTGCTAACTAGGTCTTCTTGGATGAGAACATCTAAGCAAGAGGCCCTGGAAGCCTCTGCCTTCTCTGGCTTGGTGGGATGGCCAATGGCTCTCATGGAGATTGTCAAACAACATAGTTGGAGTTTGGCTCCCACACCAGCCATCTTACCACTTTTCCTATTCATTCTCTCATAGATACACTATTAGCTGCTCTCAGTATGAATAAGGTGTCAAATTTATTGGCAGTGGCTGAATAACAAATTCCTCTGAATGATTTTCAGAGTTCCCTTTAGCAAGATTTATTGAGATGAAGAAAGTTGCAAGGATTACAGTCATTCAAACATTTCCCATTGAAAAATGTAGACATGATTTCTTTGATTCCTGCACATTATCTAAGTTGAAATAATTAGTGTCTACTTTGACATAAAAGGAAATTTTACAATTCTTTAAATGTCATGTGTTATGTCTTATGTTTTTACAATTGTTCTGGCTGTGAGATGCTCCTTTGTGTTCAGCTCTGGCCTCAGAAGGATAATGTAGCACTTGGGGATGAAGATGCAGCCCAGCAGACCAGCACTGGAGGCCAGAATGGAGAAGACCTGCACAGCCACCATGTGTTTCCCTTTGGTGCTCAGGTAGGTGGGCACAAAAGTCACCCAAACACTGCAGAAGACCAGCATGCTGAAGGTGATCAGCTTGGCTTCGTTGAAGGCCCCAGGCAGATTCCTGGCCAGGAAAGCCACCGTGAAGCAGACGGCAGCCAGGAAGCCCATGTAGCTGAGGGTGACGTAGAACATGACAACGGCCCCTTGGTTGCATTGCAGGATGATCTCTCCAGGCTGGGAGTGGAGATCAGAGTCAGGGAAGGGGGGAGAAACTCCCAGCCAGATGGAGCAGATGATAACTTGGACACCAGAAGAAGACAGGATGATGGAGTTGGCCAAGCTCTTCCCCAGCCATCTCTTCACTCGGTTTCCTGGTTTTGTGGCCAGGAAAGCCAGCACCACCGTGATGGTTTTGGCCAAGAGAGAAGAAACAGCGACCGAGAAGATGATGCTGAAAACCGTTTGTTGGAGAAGGCAGGTGGCTTTCTTTGGTTGACCAATGAAGAGAGAAGAAGACAAGAAGGAAAGCAGGAGGGAGACCAGGAGGATGTAGGAGAGGTCCCGGTTGTTGGCTTTGACAAGGGGAGTTTCTCGGTATTTAATGAAGATGATTAAAACAAGGCTTGTAGTTAGGAACAAGAATAGGGCAAAAGAGACAAGGATGATGCCCAGAAGTTCTTCATAAGACAGGAAGGTTATCACTTTGGGGATACATTGGACTCTTTCTTTATTTGGGTATTTATCATCTGGACACTTGGTGCATTTTTCTGTATCTGAGGGGGGGAAAAAAACCAACCGCATATTTCTTTGTCCTTTGCATTTCAAGATATATTGTACGTTCTTTGGCAACAAGTGATTATTGAGAGCATTTTCTGGGATGGATTTCTTTATATCTCCAGAGACAAAAAATAAGTGTATCACTTGTTAAAAAATATAGCTACGGTATATTTTTGACAGGCTATGAAATTGAGTGAAGGCTTAGGACTTGAAAGATTTCCTTTGTAATGTTCAGAATATTGATAGGAACCTCCATTACTAAAGGTAAATAATGAATCAATTAATCTTTCTAGAGAAACGTATCTGTCAGGTGTCAATTCTTGTCATACTTGCCTCAGAGGATGCTGGCGGATCAAGTGACTGCTGCAAATAATTTGGAATGGCCATTGGAGCAGTGGTGATACAGGTGCAGCCAGATACACGAATCACTAACCATGCCACCACATTGTGTATCTCATATATCAGCAATACCTTTTCAGTGTTCCTCAAAGGGAACCCATGTAGACTGCATTGCAATCCTCCTTTCAGGAGGTGGACCTAAAACCATTCCTCACACTTTAAGGAACTCAGGTGTTCCTAGAGAAGTAAAGGTGGAAGGAAGGACACATCCAAGCTAAAAAGAAGAAATATTTTCTATGGCAGTAGTAAAGCTTGTCCAATCTGCCACTGCCACCTCTCTCTATCCAGCCCTTCCTTCACAGCCTTTTTGTTCTTCTGTTTAGAGAAGAAACAGGGCATTTTGGAAATGAAGATTCAGCTTCAAAGTCTTTTTTAATTCACACTTTCATGACAATGCTCTGGATGGATCCAGTTCCACCAGGCCTCCCATTTTCTTCTGGTGTCACCCACCTTTCTGAGTGGAGAAGGTCCCCTCTGGACAATGAACGCAGTCGTAGCAGCAAACTGGCTCTTCTTTTCGAGCCCTCTTGACAAATCCAGGATGACAACTTTCCACACATTCAGATTGAGGAAAGGACTGAGCAGAAAAAAAAACCAGGATTGCCAAAGGAAATGTGTTAGGACTCTCCGTCCATGGAAAATGGAGGTAAAAATGGATATTAGGCAAGATATTAGATATTAGCCTCTGGTCTTCACTTAAGTAAATACAAAATCTCTCACTATTTCCAAATGGTTGGAGATATAACTTCTGGAAGATTCTTTCTTTAGTTCCTCTCTTTTGCTTTTGGCATCTCACATTGCCAAAAAAAAAAAAAAAAAAGCTTCCTTAATTAAAAAAATAGTTTGGAGAGATTGAACCAGTGGTGGGATTGTGCTGGTTCTGTCTATTCTATAGAACCGGTTGTTATGATTGTGCGTAGTTCGGAGAACCGGCAAATTGCACCACTGACTGGCCCCTCCCCTCTCCACCTGCCCCTCCCCTCCATGCCCAATCAGTCCTTATCGTGCATGCGTGGCATCGCCTGCAGCCTGCTTTTGCCCACTCGACAGGCCAGCCATTGCTGCATGCCTTCTTCTGTGGCCCTGCCTGATCTCC
>NW_028262877.1:321523-350350 GCF_049901715.1 Pseudonaja textilis
GGGTATTCTAGCCTAGGCTACCTGCAGGGCACTCCTAAAGGCAAGTTTTCTCCCCACCCACCCCTGCCCTTCCCCCCCATTTCTCTTCACCTCGTGTAGTTCTAGTGAATGATGTCAGAATTGGCGGGGAAACGCATAGTTTAAATAGGCCTAAATTTTGGGGGTGGGGCTTATTTCATCTCATGCCTAGAAATCATGCTGGGCCTATTGGTGGAGGCTGTATTGTTGGAGAAACACGGTATCTATCTGTCTGTCTGTCTATCTGTCTATCTCTCTCTCTCTCTCTCTCTATATATATATATATATAAATGTTATGTCCCCTCTTGGAAATTCAAACGAACAAATGGAAAGCAACCATTTCACAATCAAATCAAACTATAACTGCTGACAGGAACTGTTAGGACTCCTCTTCGAAAGTCAAACAGACAGAGCTCTTTTACAAACTCAAACAGACGGAAGGCTCTCAAACTGAAACGTCTTCATCCCAAGTAATCATTAATCATTTTGTTCCTGGCGAGAGGCGCAAGCTCAGCTGTGTCCTTTTATACTCATCAAGGCAACGTGCTAATTAGCTGGCTTGCCAATCAGATTACGTTTCCTGGTTCTGACGTCAATCCACGCTCTAACAGTCATTAGATTCAAAGTTCCGAGCCAGGCCGATCCTTCCAATCACAACACTATCCCCCACCTCAGGGCCCTTCCCCCGAGTCTGATGCTTAACTTGACGATGTTTCGTTGACAACCCCACTCTGTCTCCCACAGCCAATGGAGGCGTCTCTCGTTCCAATTGTCTCAGGTGGTCTACACATTGGAGACTTGGAAAGGAAATACCGTTCTGTGACCAAGCCACCAATGGATTGTGCAATCGCAACCAGGATATTCCGAGCACCAAAGGAAGATGGAGGTTTGAGGTGATATAAAAACTTATCGCCTTCTCATGATCCCCAATGATCATACGCACTGGCTGGGTGGCGAAACGAATGGGCCCAGACTTGAGCTCACGCCCATCCACAGTTTCCACCTCAATGGGTGGATCCACAGCCACCAAAGGGATCTCATAGTGCGTAGCAAAAGCTCGGTCCATAAAGCTGGTTGTAGCCCCCGAGTCCACCAATGCAACAGCGGAAATTCCCTCCTTCTGAGACTGTAGAAAGATTCGAGTGTCCAGAAGTAAATGCCGAGGAGGGCCAGGATCTGCTTCGGCAACTTGAGGTGGGGACGGAAGATGTGCCCGACCTAGGGTTTCCCTGGGGTTGGGCCTACCCCGTTTCCCTGACGATCCGAGAGTGGTTTCAGGTACAGGTTTGCGGGTCCCTCTCCGTTTGCAGGAATTAACAAAATGTCCCAGACCCCCACAATAAAGACACAAGCCTTCCTGAAACCTTCTCGAACGTTCTCGCGCCGTTAAGCGAGGGCGGAGTGCTCCCAACTCCATCGGCTCTTCCATCTTAACTGTAGCTTGTGAACAAAAGAGAGAAGGTGGTTCCACAACGGGCCGTCTGCTTCCGCGCTGTTGTAAACGGGCTTCAATACGTAGGCACTGAATTACTAATGCATCCAGGGTTAAAGCCCGCTCTGCATGGACCAGCTCATCTTTGATGGCATCAGACAAACCTTCCTGGAATGCAGCCATATGAGCCGGTTCGTTCCAATTAGAGTCCAAACACAGCAACCGAAATTCTGCAACATATTCCTGAAGGGAACGTTTCCCCTGACTAATATCCCATAAACGTCTGGTCACAGTTTGACTTTTAATTGGGTTTTCAAACATAACCCTTATTTGTTGCAGAAAACCTTGAAAGTTATCTAGTAATGGGCTATCTTGAATTAACAAGGGAGTAGCCCATTTAGCAGCCTGCCCAGATAAAAGGCTGAGAATGAATCCCGTCCTGGCCCGGTCATTTGGAAAGTCTTCAGGCCTCAAGGACATAAATAATTGACACTGCCCCAGAAATGCCGGAAACATGTCCATTTGTCCCGAAAACTTCTCCGGCATGGATACCGGGCTTTTCCTCAAGGGAGGGGCTGAAGGAGCAGCAGCAGTTTGCAAGCTTGTAATATGACTCAGCAACTGGGTAACCTGGTTTTGAAGAGTCTGGTTACTTTCTAACAGCTGCTTTATCTGTTGCTGCTGCTGACCCACCAGGTTCTGCAATTGTTTTGTATCCATCTTGGTTTGAAGATAGTTTGTTTTTAGGCTTGAAAGCAAAAAATGTAATGTCTCACTTATAAGCTCAGATGAGCAGACGAAGTTTCAAAACTCAAAATATTCAATGTAAACAAAACCGAATTCAAAAGAAATAAATTAGCACAGTTGTACAGTCTTTTGGCAGACTTCCCGGACTCTTATCAAGCTAAATGGAAATTAATCAATTTTTTTTTTTTTTTTTTTTGGCAGACTTCCCGGTCTCTGTCAGGCAACAAAATTTTCTGGTCTCACAAAGACGCTGCACACATATTCCTCTCGACTGGTCACACACTAGAGTTGATTTATAAGTCTGTCTTACCTGAAAGATGGTTTGTTTGTGGTCCGGAACAATAATGTTATGTCCCCTCTTGGAAATTCAAACGAACAAACGGAAAGCAGCCATTTCACAATCAAATCAAACTATAACTGCTGACAGGAACTGTTAGGACTCCTCTTCGAAAGTCAAACAGACAGAGCTCTTTTACAAACTCAAACAGACGGAAGGCTCTCAAACTGAAACGTCTTCATCCCAAGTAATCATTAATCATTTTGTTCCTGGCGAGAGGCGCAAGCTCAGCTGTGTCCTTTTATACTCATCAAGGCAATGTGCTAATTAGCTGGCTTGCCAATCAGATTACGTTTCCTGGTTCTGACATCAATCCACGCTCTAACAGTCATTAGATTCAAAGTTCCGAGCCAGGCCGATCCTTCCAATCACAACATATATATATATATTTATCCATCCATATCCATCTCTATCTATCTCTATCATCTATATACACCCATCCATCCCTATCTATCTATCTATCTATCTATCTATCTATCTATCTATCTATCTATCTATCTATCTATCTATCTATCTATCTATCTATCTACCTACCTATCTCTCTATTTATCCACCCATATCTATCTCTATCTTTATATCTCTATCTATCATCTATCTATATCTACCCACCCATCCATATCTATCTATCTATCTATCTATCTATCTATCTATCTATCTATCTATCTATCTATCTATCTATCTATCTAAATATCTATCCATTCAATTTACTGGTCACCCATCTTATCACAGGGAAACCCTACAAAGATGGCAGTGATGCCCACAGTGTGGTGGATGGTGCAACCTGATTTTTAGTGACATGATTTCTGGAGATCTGGTGGCTGTTCCTCTGTTGTGGGGATCTTCTATTGGGTGGGAGGGACCCCTCTGACCTTCCCAATTTCTGGGGCCGAGACTTTCTATACCAAAAAACCTCCAAAGGGTTTGAAGGTGCTGTTGGAACTCCTTTGTTCCTGCTTTAGTTGCATCCGTTGTTCAGGGAGGAAGTTTCTTCACTGGGGTGGGACATTAATATGGGCTTCTTGGCCCAGAAGGGGGAAGTGTGGGGGGCTGAGTGTGGGGGGGAACTGAAGGGACAGGCAGGCCCATCCTGGCAGGGAGGAGCAGAGGAAGGCCCGTATCCCAGGCCCTCCGCTTGCAGAGACCAGATCCTGGGTGGCTCCAGGTTCAAGCTGTGGCTTTTCAGGGCCAGGTTGATGTGCAATGAGACTCTCTCCTCCTCCAGGAGGTTCCCAGCCATGTCTGACCGAAGCCGGATGAGGCCAGAGGGGAGGAAGCTCCTCCTGGGTCAGGAATGAGCCCACCTCAACTTCTGGGTTTGTCCCAGGGAGACCCCAAAGGAGGGAGGAGGGGGGCTATGGTCATCCAAGGTTTCTCACCGGCCTTGAGGAGGCTCCATGTGGACCTCTGGCTTCTCTCAGGGGGGCTGCGAGGATCATGGCGTGGTCAAGCGTGTTGTGTGAACAGAGTCCTCGCCAGAAGAAAGGGGTCCCCAATACAGGTAGTCCTCAACTTATGACCACAACTGAGCCCAACATTTCTGTTGTTAAGTGAGACATCCATCAAGTGAGTTTTGCCCCATTTGATGGCCTTTCTTGCCACAGTCATTAAATGAATCATTGCAGTTGATAAGTTAGGAACCTGGTCATTAAGTGAATTTGGCTTCCCCATTGCTTGTCAGAAGGTCATAAAAGGGGAATCACAATGGCCCTGGGATGCTGGTACTGTCATAAACATGAAACTATGGCCAATTCTGAACTCTGATCTCTGCACTTGATGCTGCAAAGGTCATTAATTGTGAAAAACGGTCCTAAGTCCCATTTCTCAGTGCAGTTGTAACTTGGATCGGTCACTAAATGAACAGTTGGAAGTCGAGGCCTGCCTGTGTATCTCCTCTTGATCACCTTCTCTTCCAGGAATTCATTTTCTTCTGAGTCCCCATCATCCACTGACTCTTCAGCCAACAAGTTCAACTTCCGGAAACAAACCATGGTTAAGAGGTGCAGGTGTGAATGCAGCCACTGGGGAAGAGACCGGGTTCAGTGGGTCATGTGGATCCCCTGGAGTCAGTTGGGTGGGGTGGGGGTTCAATCACAGGGGGGTGGGCTGAGTTCCAGTGCTGCCTGGGGAGCCAAGCCAGCTGGGACGCTCTGGGCCAGCCGCTCTCTCGGAGCCCTGGGAAAGAGGCAATGGCAACCGCTTCTGAGCAGCCTGGCCAAGATCTCTGGGCCGGCTTCCCATGGGGGCCTCCGGACAACCTTCCCGCCCAGCTGGCCAAGGCTGAGGGGCCTTTCTGGGCCTGGCTTCCTCCTTGCCAGTCAAGCGACCTCCAATGGGCTGGATTCGGGGAGGGTTTGGCAGGGGGCTGTGCTGTGAGGTGGGGGTCTGCAGGGGTCTGCCCCCTCCCTAGTGAGGGCAGGGAGGGAGGGGGGCTGGGGCAGAGGGAGGCAGGGGGAGCCCCCACCCCATCTGGTCTGGGAAGCTCAGGTGCTGTTGGAAAGCCCACCTCTGAGGGAGGGGCCCTCCTAGGGGCTAGTGGGCTGCAGTGGGGAGGGGAGGTCAGCCTGGGCCCCTGCTGCCAATTTCCCCCTGGGGCAACCAGGTGCTTCTTCCTCCTCCTGCTCTGGGAAGTGGGGCGCCCCATGGAGGGGGCTCCCTCTGGCCTTGATGGGCAGGTGGGGGGAACTTCTGCATGGGGGTCCAGGGCAGGGGGGCAGCAAATAGGGGGGAGGGATCCCCAGTTTGCATCTCTTGCCAAGATCCGAGACTGGTGTGCCAGCTTTGCACCTGGCAGGTGTGCAGCCCACCAGCTCCTGGTCCCGGCCAGAAGGAAGGGCCGAGGCCAGAGGAGAGTCTCTTGATCCTTTCAGAAGTCAGGAAACGGCTTTCCAGGCGAAGGGAGACCCCAAAATCAGGGAGGTCAGACTGAAGCCCCAGAGCTCTGCCCCCCCCCCCCAAATCTCTACCTGTGCCTGAGCTCATTTCCCTCAGAACCCCGAAGGGGCTTCAAGGCCGTTTCTTTCCCAGGGAGGCGGAGGAGGAAGATGGATGGATGGAGGGAAAAGAGGCAGGAGGGGAATCGGGTGGAAGGAGGAGGAGGAGGAGGAGGAGGAGGAGGCCGGGAGAAACTTCCCTGCAGCTCTGCCAGGACTTATCAGGGAATCCTCCTCTTCCCTCCCTACTGTGACGGTTTCGCTCTTTCCTGGGCAGAGGGTCCTCGACCTTCAATGTTCTGTTTAGTGACCATTCAACGCCACAGTGGCACTAAAGAAGTGACTTAGGGCCCCTTTCCACCCTTGCAGCCCTGGCAGCCTCCCTGGGGTCCCAGGATTTACATTTAAACAACCGTCTCACACTTATGAAGGCCACAGTGTCCTGGGAGGGTGTCACGTGATCCCCTTTTGTGACCTTCAGGCAAGCAAAGTCAGTGGAGAAGCCAGATATGCCTAAGAACCATCTGGCTCACTTAACGTCTGCAGCTATTTGCTTAGCAAACAGGGCCAGAAAGGTCATCAAGTGGATTAAAGCCCACTTAACAGACGTCTACCTGGGCAACACAAGTGGTGGGGCTCCATGGCGGTCGTAAGTGGAGGACACTCGGCCCCGTTCGTCTTTCCCTCCTGGAGGTCTCAGGGCTGCCTTTTGAGGCTGCCTCAAGGGCTTCTCCAGGCTGCCCTGCTTTGGGCGCCCCACGTCTCTTCTTGCCAGGCCCCCCAAGAAAGGGGTTGGTGGGATCCTGGAGGCCCCAGGTCTTCTGGTTGTGGGGATGCGGCGCTTATAGTAGGCTCTGCAGCCCCTTTGGCCTCCCCACCTCCGAGGCTCTGAAGGTGCCCTTGGGGGTCCCTGTGTCCCAGGTCTCCAGCCGTTGAGGGGTTTCACTCCCATGCACCCCTTGGCCCAGGAGGGAGAACTGGGGGTCTGAGACAGGAGGGGGAGCAGAGGAGATGGGGGCAGGGGGGGGCAGGAAGCACCAGCCACCCAGGGCAGCCCCAACTCCCAGAGCAGGAGGAGGAGGTTCCCTGCAGGCTGGGGGAGGAGGAGAGTCTCCCACCCAGGCGGCCCAGGGGGGAAGGGGAGCTCCAGAGCCAGAGAGGGAGGCAGAACTGCCCGGGCTTCTCCCCAGCCGCTTCCTCGGGTGGTTTCCTGGCTGTGTGGCTGGGAAGGCCGGCCCCACCGTGGTTGTCCAGCCCCTCCCTAGGAACCTCCAGGTGGGATGAACCCTCCACCTTCCCAGGGAGGCCATTCCATGCCTGCAGGTCTCTGCAGATCCTGGCAGGTCTTTCCCCCCTCTTGGAGACCCCTGGAAAACTGGGCTCATGGCAGGTGATTCAAGGAGAGAAGAGCTCAGTCTTGGATTCAGGAAGTGCCACACAGAAAGTGTCACCTTAGATATTCCCCTCAGGTTGCTTTCTTGGGGTGGGTGGATGCTTTCCAGGTGACAAAGGTCTAATGGAGGAATGCCAGTCGTCTTCAACTCCTGAATTTGGCCACCCGGTTCTGTTCTGGACATTGGATCCCTCCCCACTTTTGAGCAATGGCTTTGATGAGAGGAGGGAGGGAAGGAATCTTAGAATTTAAGAGGGATTTCTAATACCAGAGAAGACCGAAGGGGCCATTCAGGCCTTGGATTTTGGGTGCGTCCATCAGGCTGCCTGGGTCAAAGGGGATTAAAATGAGGATTTATTTGAAATTGTCCACCTGGAAATGGACTGAAATGAGTCTTGCAGGACTGATCTGTCCCCTTTTGAAAGAAACCTCTCAAGGGGGAAAGCGGCCATGAGAGCAGGAGGGCCAGAGCCTGAAATTATGCAGGGACAATCAAGGCCTAAATCTTAGGCCAAGCCAGGAATTCTCCATATTCAGGGCTTCCTGGCTCAGGACAGGACATAATTCTGCGTTATTCCTTGTATTTTTCCATTCACTGGACTGGTTTCCAAGGCGGCAGCTGGAAAACTCCCTGGGGAGCCAAGAGGGAGGAAGAAATAAATCCCCTGCCTTTCCCTTCATCATAGGGGGGAAGAGGCTCCTCTGCAGGGCTGGGAATGAGCCCGTGAAGAAAGACTCGGCTCCAAGTTTCAGAGCTCCAGATTTGGAAATTCATCTGTGGGAAGCAAATACGCTTTTCTTGTTGAAAGGAAACAAGGCTGAGATGTGGTGATGAAAGAAGGAGCAATCCTGGCTAGTTCATGCCCAGGTTTCCTGCCCTCCTGAAAGTGCTCCCTGCAGATGGAGACCCTTAGTGGGCTCAGGGCCCCTTCCCAGAGAGCCAACCCTCCCCCAGGTCTCAGGCTGGGTCTCCTCTACACTTTTCTGGGGCACATTGGGCCATTTGGGGGAGAGTCAAGGGCCCACCCACCCTCCAAAATGGGGAGGCAAGGGGGGTCACAAAGCAGCAGCTGTATCAGACCGAAACAATCCCTAAAATTGGAAGTTGCAGCAGGTGAATGAAAACCAACCTGATAGCAACCTGTCCGTCCCTGAAGGTCCTGCAGTGAATATGGGAGACAACCTTCCTTCCTCCCTGGACCTTCCCCTCATCCACCCAGGGTCCCACCCAAATCACCCTGGATAAAAAGACCCTGGTTGCAACTGGAGCCATGTGGGATCTCCTGCTTGGCCAGGACATGGAGGGTGCAATGGCTCAATGGGTGGCCTTTCTCTTTGCCCATCTTCAAGGATGTTAATACCTCGAACCCTGCACCTGTGTGAGGCTGAGGGGATCTCCTCTCCTCCTAACCCCACCCCGTTCCCTGCTTTCCTGGCTGGGGACTGGAGGGTCCCCTCGCTCTGGCAAAACCTCCAGGGGCCTTTGGCAACAGAGCGAGGCTCCCTGGAAGCAGCAACCCAGGAGAGTGAGCTGGTTGCCAGGATGACGGCTGGTTTTGCCCCCTCTGATCCAATCCCTGGTGGCCTGGGGGCCTTGGGAGGAGATCCCGGTGGTCCCACTTGGAAGGAAGCCGGGGGAAGGGGGAAAGGCTGGGGAGGGGCAGACTTTCCTCCTTGGGGCTGTGAGAGAGGCTGGGAGTCCTGGCAAGGCTCTCTCCCCAGAGGAGGAGGACCGAGAATGCCGGCCTTTTCTCTGTGTTTTTATGGGGGGATTCAAGGATGAAGTCAAGGCCTCTCCTGTCCCTCCAGCCGCCCCCTGAGGAGCAGGCCAGAAGCCCTCAATACTGCATGGACCAGGGGAGGAGGCTGCCTTCAGAAGTGGGGGGGCTCTGTCCCTGGAGGTCTTCCAGGATGGCCTGGACACTCCTTTGCATGGAATGGTCTGGGGTCTCCTGCTTGGGCAGGGGGTTGGAAAAGATGACCCCCAAGGTCCCTTCCAGCTCCAACATGGAGTCCTCCACTTACAAAAATCTGATGACTGAAGTTACAACGGCACTGAGAAAAGTGACTTATGACCAGTCTTCATACTAACAATCATTCCAGCACCCCATGGTCACGTGACAAAAACTCAGGTGTGTATTTATGAGACTTGAAGTACCTTGGGGACATTGGGGTCACTGGAAGACTTGCTTAACAACCGCATGATTTAACTAAACACCACACTCATTTGCTTCACAACTGAGGCAAAAAAGTTGGTAAAATGACACAGAACTTACTTAGCAACAAAAATTGTGACTAACTAGGTCTCCTTGGATGAAAATATCTAAGCAAGAGGACCTGGAAGCCTCCACCTTCTCTGGCTTGGTGGGATGGCCAATGGCTCTCATGGAGATTGTCAAACAACATAGTTGGAGCTCGGCTCCCACACCAGCTATCTTACCATGTATTTGCAAATATGAAAACCAATTCATCTGTATGCCTTGTTCCTCTAATTTATGCATCGATTTAAGTTCACCCTTTTCATCTAGCAGTTCCCCATAGCTAACTGTTTGTTCCTTTTTATAAATTATAGGGTAAGAAAACGCTTCTATCGTCGATAACCAAACTGGAATTTTCAAATAACATTGTTTTTTTGTCTTCTCCCAATTTAGCCACAGAGACTCCCGTATATAATGTCTTCTAAAATACCCCTGTGTTTTGGTTCCCTTGTACCATAAGAAAGCATGCCAACCCAACAACAAATCATGACCTTCTAATGTCAACAATCTAGTTTTCCTTAATGTTATCCATTCTTTAACCCACATCAAATTTGCAGCTTGGTAGTACAACTCCCAATTAGGCAGGCCAAACCCTCCTCTAGATCTGGCATCCTGTAAAAGCTTTAACTTTATCCTTGCTTTCTTGCCTTGCCATATATACTTCAAAACAATTTTGTTTAAATCCTCAAAATATTCTTTTCCAAGCCTAATTGGTATTGTTTGGAACAAAAATAAAATTCTGGGTAGAATGTTCATCTTAATTGTTGAAATCCTTCCTATTAATGACAATTGTAGGTTTTCCCATTTTTTTCAGATCTTGGGCTATCTGTTGTTTAAGTTTAATATAATTGTTCTCCTTTAAAGTACTACATCTTGGCGTCAAATATATCCCCAAATACTTAACCTTATTTGTAACTTGAATTTTTAACAATTCTGCCAGTTCTTCTCTTTGTCTTAGCAACATATTCTTTGACAAAATCTTTGTTTTATCTTTGTTTATTTTCAGACCAGCCACCTCCCCATATGCCTCTATCTTTTCCAACAGCTTCGAGGCTGTTTCTATAGGGTCTTCCAAGATAAAGACTAGGTCATCTGCAAAAGCTTGTAGTTTAAATTCTTCCTTTTTAATTTTCATTCCTTTTATAGTTTTATCTTCTCTGATATTTCTATTCAACACTTCCAAAGTCAATACAAATAACAAGGGAGAAAGAGGACAACCTTGTCTTGTGCCTTTTCTTATATTAATAGGATCTGTAAATTCTCCCTCCATCATTACCTTAGCTGTTTGTTCATTGTAAATTGCTTCTATTGCCTGAATAAATCTTCTAGCAAAGCCCATCTGTTCCATTAAAAGTAACATAAATCTCCAATTCACGTTATCAAATGCCTTTTGAGCATCTAAAAATATCAAAGCCATTTGCTTTTCAGGATGGGCCTCATAGTATTCCAAGGTGTCCAGAATTACTCTCACATTGTCTCTGATTTGTTGCTTTGGCAAAAACCCATTTTGGTCTGGGTGGATAAAGTTATTCAAGTACTTTTTAAGTCTTTCTGCTAATATTGAAGCAAAAATTTTATAATCTGCATTTAATAAAGAAATCGGTCTATAATTCTTGATTTGAAGTAGGTCCGCCTCCTCTTTTGGAATAAGTGTAATATAAGCCTCTGACCATGTTTTAGGTATTATCTTTTTTAACATAACTTCATTCATAACTTCTAACAGTGGAATACACAGTGATTCTTGAAAGGTTTTATAAAATTCTACGGGAAACCCATCTGGACCTGGTGCCTTCCCATTATTTTGTTTCTTAAGTGCTTGGCTTAACTCCATCATTGTTATATTGCTTTCTAGCATTTCTTCAATCTCTTTAGGTATCTTAGGTAGATTTGCATTCTGCAGGTACTGTTTAACTTTCTCCTCATCAATATCTTCTTTCTTATATAAATGTTTGTAAAAATCATGAATAATTTCTTTTTTCTCTTTGCTGCCATGACAAGTTTTACCTTGGTCATCTATTAACTGCAATATTTTCCTCGACTCTTTCTCCTTTCTCAACTTATATGCTAGCCATCTACCTGGCTTATTTGCATCTTCAAAATAATTCTGTTTAGCATTCCTAATTTTCTGTGCCAGTTCTTCTTTCTCTATTAAGTCCATTTTATGCTTAGTTATATCCAGTTTCAATTTAACGTCTTTTTTCTGTGGCATTTTCTGCAGTTCTTTTTCGAGTCTTTTATATTCATCCTCCAAGGCTTTGAAAGCTTGCCTTTTCCTAATATTCTTTTTTCTTGTATAGTCTATTATCAAGCCTCTGGCATAAGCCTTCATTGTATCCCAAACATTCTGTATTGAAGTGTCTTCTTTTCTATTCTCTTAAAAAAAAAAAAGCCAATTCCTTCTCCATCCATTGTATAAATTCTTTCTCCTTTAAAATAGTATTGTTTAATGTCCATCTCGATCTTTTTTTTTTGTCCCTTCCATTTAATTGTCAATGGGTTATGATCAGCCCAAGTACTTGTTTCAATATTTACTTCTTGAATGCTAGATATTAAGTCTCTTGAGATCCAAATCATGTCAAGTCTGGACCATGATAAATGTCTATTTGAATAGAACGTATATTGCTTAAGTTTAACATTTCTTTCTCTCCATATGTCTTTTAAAGTTAATTCATCTATCATTTTAAAAAAAGATTTAGGAAGAGTTTTTCTATTAAACTTTGCTCCTGTTGCAATATAATCAAGTTTATTGTCCACAATTCCATTAAAGTCTCCCATCATAATTATATTAGCATAGTCCAGTCCAGCCATCTTGGTATGTAATTTTTTATAAAATTCTTCCTGTTTATCATTCGGGGCATAGATTGCAGTCAAAAGTATCTTTCTATTATTGTCCATTATTTTCACCATTAATATTCTCCCATCTTCATCTGTATAAATCATTTTTGCTGGGATAGCCTCTTTAATATATAAAACCACCCCTCTTTTCTTACATTGAGTCAAAGAGGTAAACAATTTCCCTAATTTTGGTTGTAATAAGAATTGTTCATGTTGCTTTTTAATATGTACTTCTTGTAGACAAATTATATCAAACTTTAGTTTCCTTAATTTATGGAAAATCTTCCTTCTCTTAACAGCTGAATTCAATCCATTTATATTCATTGTAATCAGTTTTTTCTCTTCCATGGTTATATTTTATATTTAGATTTAACCACTCTCATGGGTCTTGATTCACGCTGATCTTTAATATCCACTTGTCCACCTACTGCACCTTCTTCTTTTCCAATCTCCATTTGTTCCTCTTGGGGTTCAGTTGATGGAACCTCCTTTTCTGCCTCTCCTTCTCTCCCTCCAAAAAATTCTGCGTAGAACAGTTCTGCTTTCTCAATTGAATCAATTCTATGTCTCTGTTCCTGCCACGTAAACATCAATCCTTCTGGGATCAGCCATCTGTAAGTCACCTCCTTTTTCAATAACATTTTGGTCAGGAATCGATATTCTCTTCTCATCTCTCTCACTCTTCTAGGTATTTGTTTTAAGACCAAGATTTCTTTACCTTTGTATTTCAATATCTTCTCTCTTGCCACTTGCAAAATTTGTGTCTTCATGGATTTTTTAGTAAATCTAATATGGACTTCTCTGGGCAGATTATTTCTCATCGCATATCTTGTAAAAACTCGATATATCTCATCTATTCCATCCGTCATCTTCTCTTCTGTTATCTCCAAAGCATCCGCCAAGATTCCTACCATTATCGCAGCCAAATCTTGTCCTTTTTCTTCTTCTATATTTTGAAATCTGAGATAGAATTCTGATCTATCCAACTCCCACTTCAGCATCCCACTTTTTTCTTGTTCAATCACTGTTAGTCTATTATCAATATTTCCAATCTTCTCCTCTCTTCG
Source organism: Pseudonaja textilis (assembly GCF_049901715.1). Classification (NCBI taxonomy): domain Eukaryota; kingdom Metazoa; phylum Chordata; class Lepidosauria; order Squamata; family Elapidae; genus Pseudonaja; species Pseudonaja textilis. Next base: position 334,541 of record NW_028262877.1, read on the forward strand.
TTTGCCCCCTTCTTCGACTTTTTGAAGTCTCTCCTCATACTTTGCCATCATCTGTTGAATACTTTCCACTTTTTCCTCCGTCCTCCCTGTTCTTTGTTCAATGGTATCTGTTTTTATCTTAAGATCTTGAATTCCTTGCATAATCATCTGTAAAGTTACTCTTTCTTGTTCTTTTTCTTTATCTTGCTTTAACATTGTCTGAATTAAACACTGTCCAGATGGTGGGGAGGCAGAAGTAGACACAGAGGCACCCGAAGATATAAGTTTCTTACTCATTTTAAATGGTTCCAGCTCTTCAAGTTCTTTCAAATTTTAATCCAAAAAAGTAGCCAATTATAGTCCAAAATGAAAAAGCCAATAATAATAATAATAAAAAAAAAAACCAATAATAAGGAAAAGAAAAAGAAAAAAAGAAAAAGGAAAAGGGCAAAAAAGAGAAAAAAAGAAAAGATTCTTCAAGTTCTTCCTGACCTTAATCCAATTAAAAAGTAATCCACAAGAGAAAATAAAAATAAGAATAAAAACCCAGTAATAATAATAATAAACAAGGCCAAAGCCAAAAAGAAGAAAAAGAGAGAAAAAAAACCCAAAAAGAATAAATTTATTCAAATTCCACACCTTAATCCAACCAAAAAAATCTCAATTGAAAAAAGAAAAAAGAAATAGTCCATTGATATACATTAAAGAGAAAAGCAAAATCCAAATAGAAAGGAGAAAAAATAAAATAAAATAAATCAAAACAAAATAAAATAAAAATAAAAAATTCAGAGGCTTCCCCTTGCAAATAAATCAAACTTAAAAATAAAAACCTTACTAGAATAAAAATATAAATTGATGCTGGTAGAGGGGGTGGCGGAACTAAAAAAAAGAATTAGAAAAAGAAAATAGGCAACAATACACTGCACTCTATTTAATTGTCCAAGGCTCTAATTATGACTCCCTTCTCTTTCCCACAAGCTTCAAAGCTAAGCCATAAATGTTTAATTATAAACAAGAATCCAGAAAGACACCTGTAATAATATTCTACAAGGTGCTTTCCTCTATCTTATCAAAAGATGTCCTTGAGAAGAAGTCCTTCGTCTCTTTCCAGTTCAAGTAAAATGTTTCCAAGCCTCTAGTTGGCAGTGTTACAAAGTTTCTTAGTTCTCACTTTCCCCCTCCTCTCAGAACAGCATAATTAGAAAAAAAAACAAGCCCGCAAGGAATACACAAACATATAAAGGCAAAAAAAATAAAAAATAAACAAAGGGAGCCTCTAGCCTAAAAGTGAAAAATCCAAAGGAAGAATAAAACATATAAATATAAAAAGGAACAGTCCAGTTATCCAGTAAGTAACAATGAAGTCTGGAAGCAAAGAAAAAAAAAAGAGCAAATAAAGCCTCTCTTTGACGTCTCCCTTAAAAAAAACGCCGCTTAGTCAGTTTTGTCAAAAGAAAAAAAAATCACACAGATTTCTTCTAATAATCAGAGTGAACTTTCAAAACTCAAAAAATTAAATAAAATAAAAAAAAAGTTTCTCACCCAACCGACAGACTCTCTTTCAGACCCGTTCTTTCTGGAGTTGCCCCGACTTCAGCAGCATGGGGGCTGCCTCTCCGCTGCCAGCAAAAAGGGCTTCTCCCGGGACTTCCAGGGATTTTGCGATATCCCCGGAATCCTCAGGATACCCTCTTCACAATAGCTGTCCCTACGGGACAGCATAGGTCCATTTGGACCGGCCGGTAACGGAGATATCGGCTGCAATCGAGGAGCTCGATTGCAAACCGTATCGCCACGGCGCAAGCTCCTCCCTTCTTCCAGTACTAACTTCTTCAAATCAGTGGATAGCAGTAATTGTTAATTTTTCATTTTTAGGTGCTCCTTTGTGTTGAGTTCTGGTCTGCGTAAAATTATGTAGCGTTGAGGGGAAAAGATAGATCCCAATATTCCTATATTGGAAGCCAAGATGGAGAAGATCTCCCCAGCTACCATGTATTTTCTTTTGGTGGATCTTAATGCTGTCCAAAAGTGCTCAGTCACTTATAACAACTCAATTTCAGCTCAGTACTTTGTCCTCTTCTCAAAAAGTTGTTAAACAGCAACAAGTTCAGATTTCTTCTTATCAGCTATCAAGCAAACTTTCCTCTCTTCACTGCAGTTCTCAGATTGACAAACCACCTTTAACGCTATCCAGAATTACTGTTATCTACACTTCAGCTTACTGTCTGGCTTTTCCTGCTGATCCTTCTGCCACCACTGATCTCTCACCACTTCTCCTCCAGTCCATCTGGGTTTTCTCTTCTGCCACAGATCGTTCCACAAATCACTGAAAAAGCACTCCCTTTCACTTCCTCATCTGCAGAAAAAGCCCAGTGAATAAGTTAGTCAAAAGCCGTTCCACCATCATTCTGCTGATTCATCCCTAGCCTCGTCCCTCTGTCAGGCTGTTCAGTCGGCCATTGCTGACTATCTTCCTCCTAGTCCACTTGATTAGTTCTTGTTGGTTTTCTAATCGTGTTCCACCACAAACGCTGCTCGGAAGCATTCCACAAGATGCCCACTCTTCCGGATATCACTCCAGGATCTCCTTGACTCCAACAAGTCACATGAACACAGGGAAAAGTGGATTGATGAAGCAAAGATGTCCATTCACACATCCACTCTCTCTGGCAGCTGGCTCCAAATGGCTGTCCCTAAAAACCTTCAGTGATGGAGTACCTGTGACTTCTGGAATAAACCTTTCCACCGATTAATTGTTCTGTTAGGATTTTTTTCTCTTAGTTCTAGGCTCATTCTCTCCTTGATTAGTTTCTATCCATGACTTCTTGTCCTGTTCTTAGGGGCTTTGGAGAATAGGTTGACCCCATTTTGTTTGTGACAGTCTCCTTGATATTGGAAGATTGCTATCAATAATTCTTTTCCAATATGCTAAGAGGATACATAATTCACAGTAAATATATGTTTTACATGGCCAACAAAGGTCTTTGGAAACAACCTTTAAACAAACTGAAGTAAGAAGGTCTGTTAAAGAGAATTCTGCCCAAGGAACAGAGTACTGCTAAATAACATATCCGGCTAAATAATTTGCTTCCATATGATCTTGTGATGTCCAGTATCTTAGAAAGCACTGCAGACCACTGAAGATATGTTTATCAGTGGCTATGAGGCTTAAATTGGTCTCATACTCAAGAGACCAATTTACTCCATTGAGGAAATAATATGATGGAGTGAATAGTCCTTTGAATTTATCCATTAAATATTTTGTACTACATTCTTATGACCAAAAGAACCATACAATTATCTCTGAAGTAGATAAGAATACAGTGGAACCTTGGGTTGTGACCGTACTTCGTTCCAGTATTACAGTCACAACCCAATTTGGTTGTGACTGGAAGCATGACCGTCTGTGCATGCACAGATAAAAAAATGACACCGAAAGGGAAATCATCACAGCAGGGAGAATTGCTGCAGCTGTGTCTAGTCTCCACGTGAAGGTGTGTTTGTGACTAGAAACAAAAATTTGCTGAAAATTCTGGTCGTCACCTGATTTTGTCATGAATAGAAATATTTCTGACGCAGGGTTTGACTTCAGATGGATGGGAGGGCAGACGTGGGGTCCCGAGTTACAAATAGTTTCCCTTTTTAGGTATAAATAAATTAGCCATTATCACCTTCATACTTTTTTATGCCTCACTTTGTGAAGCATGTTGGCCAAGAAATTGGACCGGTTGAGATGGGTTAACTTACTGTGGCTGCAAATAAAGGAGTTGACATTGAAAATTTTGAGCTCAGTGTTTTCAACCTCAGCAATTTTATGATGTGTGGCCTTCAATTCTCAGAATTCACCATCCTCTAGGCTCTAACCAGCCAAACATTTTTTTCTCACCTCCACAGACTCTGAGAAGGCATGTTCTTTGCCCATTGTACATTATATTTTCATCTATTATGGGTTTTATTTTTAACAATGGTTAGCAATCTGCCTTTCACTATACTTGTCCTAGAGCAGTCATAATTGAAATATTTTAATGAGAGGATATGTAATATGAAATAAATATGAAATGGTGGATAAAAGTGAACCTAAATATACAGTTTATACAGTGAGATAAATATAGTATCTTGCCTTTGTTTAGCTGACAAGATGCATCACTTCAAGGGCTGAAAAAGAAATATTGTAATCAAATATGTTTACTTCCAAATAACACGTCAAAATTTTCAAGTAGGCCAGGCCACAAAACTGATGCTGCAGGGATTACAGGAATATTACTTTATTGTTATATGTTATATTTACAGACGTTTGATAGCTATTCCAAAGGATCCCCTTTCTCCATTTTAAGGACAGTGAGATCAAGTTGGAGCTATATTCTTTTCCTACATTTTCTCTCCCCTCATAACTGAGCAACATTCTATCTTCCAAACTTTCTTCTTAAAGCCAATGCTAACTTCTTCAAATCAATGGATAGCAGTAATTGTTAATTTTTCATTTTTAGGTGCTCTTTTGTGTTGAGTTCTGGTCTCAGTATGATTATGTAGCATTTAGGGAAAAAGATAGATCCCAATATTCCTATACTGGAAGCCAAGATGGAGAAGATCTCCACAGCTACCATGTATTTTCCTTTCGTGCTCAGATAAGTTGGCACAAAAGTCACCCATACACTACAAAACACCAGCATGCTAAAAGCAATAAATTTGGCTTCATTAAAAGAGTCTGGAAGTTTTCGAGCAAAGAAAGCCACAATGTAGCTGATGAGAGCAAGAAATCCCATATATCCTAAAATATAATAGAACATGTTGCCTGATCCTTCATTGCATTCAACTACAATCTCTTCCGGAAGAGAATGCATGTCCAAATTTGGGAACGGAGGGCCAGTGCACAGCCACAATATGCAAATACTTGCTTGAATAAAGGAACAACAGAGAATCAGAGAATTTGAAAATCTTTTCCCCACCCATTTTCTCATTTTTGATCCTGGCTTAGTAGCCATAAAAGCTAGAACCACTGTGAGGGTTTTGGCCAAAACTGAAGAGACAGCAACTGAGAAGATGATCCCAAAAGCAATTTGACGAAGAAGACAGGTCAGCAATTGGGGCTGACCAATGAATAGCAAGGAACAGAGGAAGCAGAGGAAGAGGGAGACAAGGAGAAGATAAGTGAGATTCTGGTTGTTAGCTTTGACAATGGGAGTGTTCCTATGTTTTATGAAAATTCCAAGTACCACTACTGTGGTCACAGAAAATGATAAAGCCAGAACAGCCAAAGTGATGCCCAAAGTTTCATTGTAAGATAAGAAATTTAGATCCTTTGGAATGCACAAGTTTTTTTCCTTGTTTGGATACTGTTCTTCTGGACAGTCTAAGCAGTCATCCATATCTGTGAAAATATGTACAGTATTTCAGAATTCATAGCAGTATTTCAAATTTTGCATACTTTTGCTTATTGAAAAATATTTACTAATTGAAAACCTCCTATGTCATTAAACTTCAGTGGACAACTATGGATTTTGAAACTGAACTGTGCAACAATTCTCATCATTCATTGCTTTCAATCCTCCAAGCCAGAAGTGCTGGCAGATGTAGTTCAGCAACATTAACAACTATTCACATCTCTGTTAAATAGATATTTCTTAAAACTTGCTATTGGAGAGCTCATCTAGAATGGGACTCTCACAAATAATGAGAGATGACCTCTAAGTGTGTGATATCTCTGTGTGAAATCTCTGTGGCTGTCTTTATGTATACATACTTCATTTATGCACACACATAAATATAACCATTCAATATTTCCTACCTCTTTCATTTGAAAATTTTCTTGATGGACAAATATTACAATCATAGCAACAAAAAGGCTCACTTTCCTTTATTTTCTTTCTGGAGCCTGGTGGGCAATGATCATTGCACAGAGCAAGAGGTATGGTCTATCATTAAAGAGAGTGAGAGAAAAGAACATATTTTATTCCCTTGAATCCAATCATATTCAGAAATCAGTACATGCATCATAAACTTCTGAGAAATATTCAGTAGTTTTGTGTGTTTGGGCAGATATTTACACATATAACAAATGGTTGAAAATAGCATGCATTGTTGATGAAACTTACCATCACTCTGATTAGGCCCTTTTCATCACTAATATCTGAAAATAACCTATGTGATCAGTGTTTTGTGATACATTCTGCTTGTATTTGACTTCAGACCTGTTCAATGTTGGTGGTGGGATTCAAATAATTTAACAACTGATTCTCTGCCCAAATGACTGGCTGGGTCGGCATGGCTGAATGGGCATGGCCAACTCAATGTAACTCATGTCAAAGGGAACCTCATCTTGCCCATCCTCTCCTTGCCATGTCTGGCTCTGCCTTGCCCCCACCTCCCCAGCCACTCCTTGTCACATCCATCTGCTCACCTCTTGGAGCAAGTAGTTTTCAAATAAAAAGAATACTTGCCTTTTGCAAATAAATACAAACATCTTAACTGCAGGTTTGATGCATCTTGCAAAGTATTGATGCTCATTCTAGTCTCTTTTCCTACTAACAGGTCCAGCTCAGATTGCAATTTGCTATAACCTCTGTTGTCTTTTGCATCGTTCTATGGGAGATTATTCTGAAATGTTATCTGTGGTGTTTGCAACTTTACAAGTTTGTTTCCTTCAACCCCTTTTTTGTATACAATTCTTGCAAGTTATTTTGACATTTCTTCCTCCTTCTTAAACAAAGTAGTAGTTCAGGTGCTGGCCTAGAAACCAAGAGACTCTGAGTTTTAGTCCCCTTTTCGGCTTGAAAAATGGCTGAGTGACCAAGACACTGTCTCCCAGCCCAAACCACTTCTTAGATTGTGGTTGTGGGGAAATCAAGAGGAGGAAGGAATATTAGATAAGTTCTCCATCTTGAATTCTCTATAAAGTAATAAAGACAGAATAAATGTCTAAATCATTTGTGAGAAGGATGTCCTTCTAAAGGACAAGGGGTGCTGATTGCCTTGTCACATGCCTTACACTAGTACATTTATTTCATTGTTATCCACTTTATTTTTCTCTGCTTTTTGATTTATTCTTGTGATTGACATTAGAATGGCAAATTGAAACGTTGAATAACTATCTTAATACAAACATGTGTATTAACACTAGGATTACTATACACTATCATATCTCAAGACCTAAAATTCACACAACATGAAAAACATCATCAAAAAGCACAACAAAGAATGTTCTTTCTGTGCCAACTCAGAAAGCTCAAACTGTCCAAGGAGCTGCTGATACAGTCCTAAAGAGGAATTATTGAGTCTGTCATCTGCATCTCTATAACTGTCTGGTTTGGTTCTGCAACCAAACAAGACAGACACAGACTTCAGAAAATAATTAGGACTGTAGAAAAAACAATTATTACCAACCTGCCTTCCATCGAGGACCTATGTACTGCACGAGTCAAAAAGAGGGCTGTGAAAATATTTACAGAACCCTCAGATCCTGGACATAAGCTGTTTCAACTCCTACCCTCAAAATGATGCTATAGAGCACTGCACATCAAAACAAATAGGCACAAGGACAGTTTATCCCAAACACCAACACTCTGCTAAAGAAATAATTTCCTCAACACTGTCAAACTATTCACTAAGTCTGTATTACTATTACGATTAATCTTCCCATCCCTACTTTCACCAATCTTCTCCCACTTATGACTGTATGACTGTAACTTTGTTGCTTATATCCTTATGATTTATACTGACTGTTTCCTAGTATGATTTGATTGCTTATTGTACCCTATTGACTATTATTGAGTGTCGTACCCTATGATTCTTGATGAATGTCATCTTTTCTTTTATGTGAGAGCATATGCACCAAGACAAATTTCTGGTGTGTCCAATCACACTTGGCCAATAAAGAATTCTATTCTATTCTATTCCCTTTGAAAATTAGCTTTGCTAAAATTTTACACACTGGATCAGAAATGTCAAGTTTGTCCTCTTCCAGACACTTATTATAACAATACTGGCAAATGTTAATTGCTGAAAAAAGAGCTATTTATTTTGATTTTCAAACTGGAAACTTTATTTTGGTCCTACCTGGTTAAAATGGGCTGGCCATGTGATTTTTCTTTCATTTATGGAGAACCTTCTGTCTGATAGTGCTTCAGGATCCATTTGTCCCACTTTTACTTTCATGAAGGATTTGTTAGGGAAAGTTACCCAGTTGATAATGTCAAATCTAGCTAGCAATTCACCCTTCTTGTCAAAAGATACCAGGTCTCCGGCACAGTTGTTAAAGGAGACTTGACTTAGGAAATGGTAAAGCTGGAGGAAAAGAAGTTTTGGCAAGGATTATTACCAAAGTGGTCGAAACAGTGAAAATTGTTTGGCTGGGAATAGAGTTTTGCTATACTCAGAAGCTATTTAATTATTTTATCACTCCATTATTGGTCGTCCCATTATTTCCTTCCCCAATCAAATATTTCAGTCAGCTCAGTTTTAAAAGGAACTAAGAACTAGCAGATAATGTATTTCAAACAAACAGACTAAATTGTTCTTTGGCATAGAAATATTTTGGTATACCTATGTCACAGGAATTTCAAAGTTAAGGTTTACTACCTGCCAAAGGAGTACTACTACTACTACTACTACTACTACTACTACTACTACTACTACTACTACTGTTGCTGCTGCTGCTACTATACTGCTACCTCTACTACCACTACTATTACTGCTTCTACCAAATTAAATTTATGTATTGTCTACCTTCCAGTATCTCTGGGCAATTTCCAAGTGATTATTAAGCAGATATATTTTTTCTGCTATAACTTTGGAGTGGCTTACATTAAGTTTATATCTGTTGTGTGCTCTTGTTTTGTTGCGGTTAAAGCTGAAATATTAACTGGCAAGACATTGTAACATATGATTTTATGTACTATGCTTAAGTCCAATCTTAGCCAGTGTAGTTCAAGGTTGTCTAAGCCTAGAATCTGAAGTCTGGTTGATGTAGGGTATTCTATTGCGAACAGAGGAATGTAGTACTCTTCTGGTAAAATACGTCTTGCTCAATTGTATTTATATCTGATATACAGTGTGGATTCCAGGCAGCAGAGCTGAACTCAAGTATTGGTCTAGCAAAGGTTTTGAATGCCCTAGTTAGCAAAACAGTATTACCAGAGGAGAAGCTTCATAAAATTAAATTTACAACTCTTAAACCTTTTTGGCAGTACTGTTGTAGTGAGCTTTGGTGCTTAGGTCATTTGATGTGAGAACTCCAAGGTCCTTGACAGACTGAGGGTCATCAACAAGGTAATATCTGTCGAGCTTGTATTTGGTATATATATGTATATAAGTATATAAGAATATATATGTATATATTTATATATGTATATGGTCTTTGGTTATTCGGGTTTTCTTCTGCATAAAAGTGGAAGTGTCTAGGTGATGTTTCGATGAAGTCTTATTCATCATCTTCAGGCTTGTGTCTTTGGCTTTGTGCTTCTGGGAGTAATGTGAGCTTGCAGCTGCTTGTTCCTTTTAACTGCTAGTGGGGATTTGACTTGATTGGGTGGTGGCTTGGCTGTGTTCTGATTGGCTGGGGGTGTGTACTCATTGGTTGAGGGTTTCGCCAAGCCCCCACCCAATCAAATCACACTCCCACTAGCAGTTAAAAGGAAGAAGCAGCTGTGAGTGCACATTACTCTGAGAAGTACAAAGTCAAAGACACAAGACTGAAGATGATGAATGAGACTTCATTGAAACGTCGCCTAGATACTTTCAATTTTACGTGGGAGAAAACCTGAATAACCAAATATCCACATACAAATACCCGCGAAAACCTCAGAATGAATATATATATATATATTGAATGTGAGATATGAGCCTGATTTATTGGAGGGTTCAGAGTCCACTGAATCTACTTCCCTAATTAAACCTCAGGTATTAACTGTTAATCAGGAAATTATGTCAGAGGTTTCAAGCGGAGATGAAACTGCCGGATGCTGGATGGATGCCAGAACTAGGAGAAGATTGAGATGTCAATCTCAATTAGAAAAGAGACGTCCAGCAAAGGATTAATTAATGAGACTGACACGCCCTTTCTTAGTGGATATAAGGGAGCGCACGACGTTGAAATCTTTGCTGGAAACAAAGTGAACCTTGCCTTGGAAAGACTTGCGTCTGATTACTGCGTTGTGAGTTATGAACTTTACAGAATTACCAGACAGATTCTAGGAGGATTGTCAAAGCACTGTGATAACAGAGCAATTGAATCTTCTGCCTTTGGTTTTGTTTACGTAAAGTATTTGAACTATATAACTTGAAGTTTCATCTGTGGATACAGGTGGGACAGAACATTGTTGTTTCCAGCCAAATTAAATCATCTTAAATCAAGATGGACCCAACCCAATTGAAGCAACTAGAGGAGCAACAACAACAACAAATTGACCAACTCTTACAGAACAACCAGGTTCTGCAACACCAGGTAACACAGTTGGTAAACCATCTTTCATCGCTACAGGCCCCTGTTCCTCCCCCAGTTCCTCCCCTTAAGAAATGCCCGGTATCTGTGCCAGATAAATTTTTGGGACAGACTGATATGTTCCTGGTGTTTGTGGGACAATGCCAATTATTTATGTCTTTGAGGCATGAAGATTTTCCGGATGACCGGGCTAAGGTGGGATTTATTATTAGCCTCTTATCAGGTCCGGCAGCTAGATGGGCTACTCCTCTGCTGATACAAGATAGTCCTTTACTAACTGACTGCCAGGGTTTCCAGCAGCAATTACATGTCATGTTTGAGGATCCCATTAAAAGCCAAACTGTGGCCAGATGCTTGAAGGACATTCGTCAGGGGAAACATCCTTTGCAAGAATTCATTGCGGAGTTTCGTTTGCTCTGCATGGACTCTACTTGGAATGAGTCAACTCACATGGATGCCTTTCAGGAGGGCTTGGCTGACGACATCCAGGATGAGCTTGTGCATGCATAGTGGGCTGTAACCCTGGATGCCTTGGTCATACAATGTCTACGTATTGATGCCCGGCTTCATCAACGCAAGAGCAAACAACCAGTTCTGGAACCACTCTCTCACTCATGGCCGCAACCTCCAGTACAACCCGCACCCTTGGTATCCCGCAATACTGCGACCAGGACCGAGGAGCCGATGGAGTTCGGTGCACTCCACCCACGGTTGATGGCGCAGGAACACTCGCGAAGGTTCCAGGAAGGTTTGTGCCTTTATTGTGGGGGGCTGGGACATTTTGCCACTTCTTGTAAATGGAGGGGGACACGAAGACCAGTGCCAGAATCGAATTCTGGGCAGTCGGAAAAATGGGGTAGACACAACCTTGGGGAAACCTTAGGTCAGGCATGTATCTCACCACCACCCGAAGTGGCTGAGGTGAACCCTGGCCCTCCCCAGCATTTACTTTTGGACACACAGGTTTTGCTATAGTCCCAGAAGGAGGGGATTCCTGCAGTTGCATTGATGGACTCAGGTGCTACGACTAGTTTTATGGACCGGGCCTTCGCAACCCATTTGATGTCCCTTTGGTTGCTGTGGAACCACCCATCAAGGTGGAAACCGTTGACGGGCGTGAGCTTAGGTCAGGACCCATTCGCTTTGCTACCCAATCGCTGCGTTTGGTTATCGGAGACCACGAGGAGGCGATTAGCTTCTATATCACCTCAGACCTTCATCTCCCTTTGGTTCTCGGTGTGTCCTGGCTACGATTGCATGATCCTTTGGTGGCTTGGGCACAGAGCATCATTTCCTTCCCAAGTCTCCAGTGCGTAGATCATCTGAGACATATCTGCGCTGGTCAGGACATCGCCGCCCCTGCTGTTTTCATACTACTGGAGCTATCGGACTTCTCTGATGTTTTCAGCAAGAAGCAGGTGGATCAGTTACCACCGCATCGAGCCTATGACTGTCCTGTGGACCTTCTATCTGATGCTCCACTGCCCAAGGGGTGATTATATTCCATGTCTGAGACCGAAGTGGCTGCTCTTCAAGAGTTTCTGGACAAAAACTTGGCCCGGGGATTTATCAAACCATCGTTGTCTCCTCTTTCTGCTCCCATTCTTTTTGTGAAAAAGAAGACGGTGTTGGGTATATGGATACACCAACTGGTTTGGGTGAATGAATATATAAAACCTAGGTTTAAGTGTTTTGTAGCTTTAAGCACAAGAAACTGCAATGTCATTGAGGGTGCGGTTGCAGGCAGCAATAAAGGTAGGAAGGGAAACGTAATAGGCCCCGGCTTCTGGATGCACCTGGTTCTGTTCCTTGACTGCTGCTGCACACTCTGCTTGGGGGTTTGTCCCCAAACACTAACATTGGTTATGGGCCCAGCAGTGTGCACAGTCTAACTAACCAGGTTATAGCAGTGAGAGTTTTGGGGTGAGTTGCACATTACTGTAAAGACAAACTGTTTGTTGAATAGTTATTTATCTCAAGAGCAATGGCACAAGTAAATTTGCCAAGTCTGTCCATGATATCCAGACTAGATGGAACAAACTATGTTTCATGGTCAATGAAATGTAGTTTACTGCTACGAAGAGAAGGTTTGTGGGACATAATTACAAACCCACCAGATGTATCTAATCTAGATCCTACTGTTGATGAGGATGCAAAAAAGATACAGGACTATGAAAGAAAGAATGAGCAGGCATTGTGCATCATAGGACTGACTCTCTCAGACCAGCAACTGATCCATATCCGTGGAGAGGAAAGAGCTTATATTTAATGAGTTGCAACAAGTATACATTATACTGTCTTCTTTGGATCGAAGCTATGATGATTTTGTGACTGCATTAGAGGTATTGCCAAAAGACAGTTTATCAGTAACTGAGATAACCGGCAGGCTATTAGAAGAAGCCAGAAGAAGGTTTGAACGTGACCAGCTGAGAGAAGATAAGTCTAATAAAGAAGAAAAATTATCTTCAAAGATTGAAAGAAACCAGCTATGCAAAGTAAAGCACCCGGAAGAAGAGAATTTATCTTCAACGGCATACACAGAGGACATTTGGCAAGATTCTGCAGAAAAAGAAAAAGCCAGAATGTTAGGAAGCCAAAGAAATCCTTTGAACTAGCCACATTCAGCAACTGTGATGTGAAGAATGAGTTATGGGTGGTGGATAGTGGTGCATCCCACTGCATCACGAGAGATAAGACAAAGTTTATAAATATGTCTACAAGCTCTCAGCATATATCACTCGCTAATGGTTGGCATCTCACGGCCAAGGGTGAAGGTATTGCATATTGTCCATGTTTAAACCAGAACATAAAAATGTTATATGTACCACAGTTAAAAATGAATTTACTTTCTGTAAGTGTATTGGATAAATTAGGATATGTAGTTACATTTAAGAATAATAAGTGCATACTGGAAAGAGATGGCACAAAGGTAACTGCAGCTTTAAATGGAGCATTGTATGTCTTACATGATAGTAAGAAGGGGGAGGCACAGACTGTATTTAACAATATAAAGCCTCATAATGAATGTATCCATTTATTGCATAGGCGTTTGGGGCATGTAAATTTTAAAATGCTAAAACGTACAGTAGAGTTATCTGAAGGAATAAGGTTAAAACCCTGTGATAAGTATTTGCGTTGTAATGTCTGCTGTGAAGATGAGAGTAAAATATTGCCTGCAAATAGGCTAAATGGTTTCAAAACTAAAGAACCATTAGAAGTAGTATTTGCAGACATTATTGGTCCAAAAAAACCCAGTATGGGGGGTGCTCGATATATACTGAGCATTATGGACCATTACTCTAGATATGGGTTTTGCTACCTAATGAAAAGCAAAACTGAAACATATCAACATTTCTTCAACTGGTTAAAGTTTGCTGAAAGAAAGGCTAAACGGAAACTGATAACCTTGGTGACAGATAATGGTACGGAGTTTGTTAACAGCAAATTCCTGAATAGATTAAAGGCAGCTGGAATAGCTCATAAGAAATCTGCACCATACAGACCACAACACAACGCATATATAGAGAGAAGAGGCCAAACACTACAGGCAATGGTTAGAACAATGTTAACTGATTCTGGATTACCTGATTCTTTGTGGGGGGAGGCCACAATGTGTGCTAATCACTTATTGAACAACGTGGTTAACTCAACTACTGGTGAAATACCATTCACCATGTGGCATGGCAGGAAGCCTGATCTGAGTTACCTGCACACATTTGGTGCACCAGCATGGGTGCATATCCCTACACAACTCAGGCGTAAAGGGCAACACAGAGCTAAACAATTTTTCTTCGTTGGTTACGAAGCTAACCATAGGGCATATAGATTTTGGGAGAAAGGCGCATCTAAGGTGTTATGTAGTGCCAATGCCCAATTTCTAGAGTACGTAGGATGGGATAAGTTAGAGCAGGATAATAATAACGAGGTGATTATTGAATCATATAGAAATCCCATTAAGTATCCCTGTAACTTTAAGAAAGAAGTACAGCAAGAAGTACAGGAAGAATTAGAGCCCCTAGAGGAAGAAATAGCTGAAGATGAGGAACAGGTAGTAACTCAACCAAGCCCAATAATACCCAGAAGGACTACACGTATATCTAGACCGCCTGATAGATACCAGGCTAACACAGTGTGCCAGGTAAATAGAGTGCCATCTACTGTGGATGAGATAAAAAGGTATCCTTCTAAAGAGAAGGAAAGTTGGTATGCAGCAATGAATAAGGAATTGAAATCCTTGAAGGATATGAAAGTTTATGAAAATGTGAGATTACCTGTTGGTATAAAACCCATTGGCTGCAAATGGATTTTTAAGTTAAAAACTGATAAGGATGGAAATATAATCCATAAGGCAAGATTAGTAGCCCAAGGCTTTAGACAAAGTGCAAAAGACTATGATGAAGTATTTGCACCTAGTCTTAAAGCAGCAACATTAAGGGCAGCTTTAGTGTGGGCAGCAAGCAAGAAATACATAGTTAACCATTTAGATGTGGAAACTGCTTACTTGCACGCTCCACTAAGACATACTGAGACTTCCGGGTGGCAAGGCAAGGACGGTCAGAGGGGCAGAAATCCGCTCGTGATTCTAGCCTCCCTTTTCTTGAGTTTGGTGCGATCTTTCGGGGTGCTCGAGTCTTGGAGAGACCCGTGCCGGTGTGGGGGAACCTCGGGCTGCAGTGTGGGGAAAGCAACCCCCCTGTAACAAAGAGGGAGCCCTCCAGAGCCCAACGATCAAGAACAGCCTCCTAACAATGGAGGCTCCGAAGTCCAGACTGCCACCGATGGGAAGAAAAAAGTGAGTGAAAGTTTGCAAGCTCGGGGGGGAAAGAGAGTTGTGGCAGAGAAGATATTTGACTGACAATAGACTGATTTCAGGCTGTTAAATACTGTGTGAATGCCAGCTGTGAGCTCCAAGACGAAGCGGCTACCAAAGAATTGGTTTAGTGAATGTGAAAGAGCTTGGCAGGCAGAAGAGAGTCGGAAATAAAAAAGAAGTAAAGAAAATTTTGGAAGTCTGAAGACTCTACTATCACTAACATTTGGATTGAAGCTATTAAATTGGATCCAGAAGCAGAACGAAGCCGATCGGTGGGAAAGACAGAGCAACGCCACAGGCAGTATCCAGAATGCTGAAACGAGTGGGAATATTGCTTACTGGCAGCTGTTACTCAGCAAATCTTCATTTGCCATTTCGTGTGCTAGAAGTGGAAGCTTCCAAAGTGAAAAGCGAAACAAAAACTCTTGTCTTTGGAATTTTCTTTTTCTTTTCCTCAACCCTTTTCTGTGTGTACATATTTACTAAAATAGCCTCTCTTCTTTCTTACTTGTTGATGGTATGCTATGTTGAAATATGCTTGCTTTTTTTTTTCCCCCTCTGATTTCCTCTTGATAAATATGTA